>NW_027008442.1:0-30000 GCF_036934945.1 Oncorhynchus masou masou | reverse complement strand
TATCAACGTTTCAAGACGACAGTTGTAATATTCAGCATCGCTCCTGAAGTATTGTTTCTCACAGAGTGTGTGTCGCGTATGTGCGTGTGCGTGTGTGCGTGTGTGCGTGTGTGCGTGTGTGTGTGTGGACGTGTCTAACTATAGAATAGCAGACAAACAAAAATTTGACAAACTGGGGACATTTTGTTGGTCCACACAAGGTCAAACGCTATTTCTAGGGAGTTTGGGTTTAAGGTTAGGTTAGGGTTAGGAGCTAGGGTTAGTTTTAGGGTTAGGGTTAGGAGCTAGGGCTGGTTTTAGGGTTAGGGTTAGGAGCTAGGGTTAGTTTTAGGGTTAGGAGCTAGGGTTAGTTTTAGGGTTAGGAACTAGGGTTAGTTTTAGAGTTAGGGTTTGGAGCTAGGGTTAGGAGCTAGGGTTAGTTTTAGGGTTAGGAGCTAGGGTTAGTTTTAGGGTTAGGAGCTAGGGTTAGGAGCTAGGGTTGGGTGTTAGGGTTAGGAGCTAGGGTTAGGAGCTAGGGTTAGTTTTAGGGTTAGGGTTAGGAGCTAGGGTTAGGAGCTAGGGTTAATTTTAGGGTTAGGAGCTAGGGTTAGTTTTAGGGTTAGGGTTAGGAGCTAGGGTTAGGAGCTAGGGTTAGTTTTAGGGTTAAGGTTAGGTTTAGGGTTAGGTGCTAGAGTTAGTTTTCGGGTTAGGAGCTTGAGTTAGGAGCTAGGGTTAGGTTTAGGGTTTGGAGCTAGGGTTAGGAGCTAGGGTTAGGAGCTAGGGTTAGTTTTAGGGTTAGGAGCTAGGGTTAGTTTTAGGAGCTAGGGTTAGTTTTAGGGTTAGGAGCTAGGGTTAGTTTAGGGTTAGGAGCTAGAGTTAGGAGCTAGGGTTAGTTTTAGGGTTAGGGTTAGGAGCTAGGGTTAGTTTTAGGGTTAGGAGCCAAGTTTAGGCGCTAGGGTTAGTTTTAGGGTTAGGAGAAAGGGTTAGGTGTTAGGGTTAGTTTTAGGGTTAGGGTTAGGAGCTAGGGTTAGGTGTTAGGGTTAGTTTTAGGGTTAGTTTTAGGGTTTGGGTTAGGAGCTAGAGTTAGGAGCTAGGGTTAGTTTTAGGGTTAGGGTTAGGAGCTAGGGTTAGGTGTTAGGGTTAGTTTTAGGGTTAGGGTTAGGAGCTAGGGTTAGGTGTTAGGGTTAGTTTCAGGGTTAGGGTTAGGAGCTAGAGTTAGGAGCTAGGGTTAGTTTTAGGGTTAGGGTTAGGAGCTAGGGTTAGTTTTAGGGTTAGGAGCTAGGGTTAGTTTTAGGAGCTAGGGTTAGTTTTAGGGTTAGGAGCTAGGGTTAGTTTAGGGTTAGGAGCTAGAGTTAGGAGCTAGGGTTAGTTTTAGGGTTAGGGTTAGGAGCTAGGGTTAGTTTTAGGGTTAGGAGCCAAGTTTAGGCGCTAGGGTTAGTTTTAGGGTTAGGAGAAAGGGTTAGGTGTTAGGGTTAGTTTTAGGGTTAGGGTTAGGAGCTAGGGTTAGGTGTTAGGGTTAGTTTTAGGGTTAGTTTTAGGGTTTGGGTTAGGAGCTAGAGTTAGGAGCTAGGGTTAGTTTTAGGGTTAGGGTTAGGAGCTAGGGTTAGGTGTTAGGGTTAGTTTTAGGGTTAGGGTTAGGAGCTAGGGTTAGGTGTTAGGGTTAGTTTCAGGGTTAGGGTTAGGAGCTAGAGTTAGGAGCTAGGGTTAGTTTTAGGGTTAGGGTTAGGAGCTAGGGTTAGTTTTAGGGTTAGGAGCTAGGGTTAGGAGCTAGGGTTAGGGTTAGGGTTAGGGTTAGGGTTAGGTGTTAGGGTTAGTTTTAGGGTTAGTTTTAGGGTTAGAGTTAGGAGCTAGAGTTAGGAGCTAGGGTTAGTTTTAGGGTGAAGGTTAGGAGCTAGAGTTAGGAGCTAGGGTTAGTTTTAGGGTTAGGGTTAGGAGCTAGGGTTAGTTTTAGGGTTAGGAGCTAAGGATTAGGGTTAAGGTTAGGGTAAGGGTACAGGTTAGGGGTTAAGTAAAATAGGATTTTGAATGGGACTGATTTGTATGTCCCCACAAGGTCAGCTGCACAAGACTGTGTTGTGTGTCAGACAGCGCCGCTCTGTTTTTGATGTGTGGCAGAGAGACACTGAGCCCACGAGACTGGAACGGTGGAACCTCCCTCACACACCCAGCTAGTGTCACTGTCTCCCCCCAGTCTCACCCGGGCTCCCCCCCCCCCCATGTCTTCCCCCGTCTCCTCCCTGTCTTCCCCCTGTCTCCCCCTGTCTCCCCTCTGTCTCCCCCCATGTCTCCCCCCCCCTCTGTCTCCCCCTGTCTCCCTCTGTCTCCCCCCCATGTCTCCCCCCGTGTCTCTCCCCGTTTCCCTGTCATGGAGCCCAGACGGCTAAGAGGTCCATCAGGCTGTGACTTCCCAGATACGCCCCTGTCACTTCCACAAAAGGCCCTGGTCCCTCCCGGCCCCCTCCATCCCCTCCTCCCGGCTCCCTCCCTCCCTCCCGGCCCGTCCATGCAAGACAAATCCCTGGCAGAACAGCCAGCTAGTTACTGAGAGAAGAGAGAGATTTCAGGGCAGAGAAAGGAAGTTAAAGAGACACCCGGGAGAACAGAGAGATGAGAACAGATGAAACGGACCGCGCCAAACCCTGTTCACCCATCCCTCTCATCCCTCTCATCCCGTCTTCCGTCTGGGCCGGACGACAACAATAACACAGAGGAAAACCCTTGTCACTCAAACCTACTGAGCCCATAATCTTACATGCACCAGAGGGGGGGGGGTTCAAGCCGCTCTGTCAAAGTATCAGATACGGGTTGAGGCTCATTGGCCAGATTGCAAACCCAAAACCCTCTGAGCTAATGGATTAGATGTAATCTCCTCTATCCTTACCAAATGGTGCCCCCGTCACACACACACACACACATGGTTACATGAACGTGTCACACACCCAGTCACACACACAGTTACGCACACACACACGCACACACACACATGGATACATGAACGTGTCTCACACGCACAGGTACGCACGCACACACGCACACACACACACACACACACACACACACACACACACACACACACACCTTCCCTTCTCTCATATACGGCCCCACAGGGACCCTCAGCAGCACCCTATTCTCCCCAGGCCTTGACCCCATGACCTCTGTGGAACTCTAAACACACACACACACGCACGCACACACACACACACAAAAAGGCACTCCCATAACCAGCGAGAGAGGGCCTGTAAAGGCTCTGCTGTAAACAGTTGAAATAAAACCTGCAGTCTACTTAAAGACCACCACATGTTCAACAGACCTCCAGCTTCAGATGACCTCCTGTACTGGCACCAGGAGGCACCAGGAGGCACCAGGAGGCAGTTTGACCGTTTACCAGACCAGAGGGGCAGCATCCCAAAAGAGAAAGAGTGAGAGGGAGACAGAGAGAGAGAGAGAGAGAGAGAGAGAGAGAGAGAGAGAGAGAGAGAGAGAGAGACAGAGAGAGAGAGAGAGAGACAGAGAGAGAGAGAGAGAGAGAGAGAGAGAGAGAGAGAGACAGAGAGAGAGAGAGAGAGAGAGAGAGAGAGAGAGACAGAGAGAGAGAGAGAGAGAGAGAGAGAGAGAGAGACAGAGAGACAGAGAGAGAGAGAGAGAGAGAGAGAGAGAGACAGAGAGAGAGAGAGAGAGAGAGAGACAGAGAGAGAGAGAGAGAGAGAGAGAGAGAGAGAGAGAGAGAGAGAGACAGAGAGAGAGAGAGAGAGAGAGAGAGAGAGAGAGAGAGAGAGAGACAGAGAGAGAGAGAGAGACAGAGAGAGAGAGAGAGACAGAGAGAGAGAGAGAGAGAGAGAGAGAGAGAGAGAGACAGAGAGAGAGAGAGAGAGAGAGAGAGAGACAGAGAGAGAGAGAGAGAGAGAGAGAGACAGAGAGAGAGAGAGAGAGAGAGAGAGAGAGAGAGAGAGAGAGAGAGAGAGAGAGAGAGAGATGCCTGCATTCCCTATATAGTGCACTACTTTTCCCAAGCGTCAGTTTTTCCGGACAGAAGGATGAAAGAGGGATGGAGGGATGGGAGAGAAAGAGGGATGGAGGGATGGGAGAGAAAGAGGGATGGAGGGATGGGAGAGAAAGAGGGATGGAGGGATGGGAGAGAAAGAGGGATGGAGGGATGGGAGAGAAAGAGGGATGGAGGGATGGGAGAGAAAGAGGGATGGAGGGATGAGAGAGAAAGAGGGATGGAGGGATGAGAGAGTGATAAGCCGGTGGGGGCATTAATAACCACCTGGATGTGTCAAAAAAATTTAAAAATACATTTCAAATGTCTCTCACTCTCTCTCTCTCTCTCTCTCTCTCTCTCCGTCTCTCTCTCTCTCTGTCTCTCTCTCTGTCTCTCTCTGTCTCGCTCTCTCTCTCTCTGTCTCTCTCTCTCTCTCTCTCTATCAGTCCTCTCTCTGCTTTTCAACCCCTCCCCTCTCTCTGTCCTCTCTCTGTCTTTCACAGCCCCTCTCTCCATCAGTCCTCTCTCTCTCTATCTCTCTGCTTTTCACACCCTCTCTCTCTTTCTCTCTGTCATCTCTGTCTTTCACACTCTCTCTCTCTCTCTCTCTCTGATGGTGATGAATGTCCACAGTGCTGTGTTTGTTTTGGAAGGTATTAACGCTTTTCGCTTAACACACAGACACACAGAGACAGACTCTTCCCTAAACACATCAGCAGCTCTTAGACCGGGAGGGTGGGCAGGGAGACAGGTTGAGACCAGTGCTTCCTCCTCGGTCGGCTCTATTGAAAACCTCAGGTCACTCCAGAGGGCGGAGAAAGAGAGGGAGATGAAATGTCAGGTTCAGTATAAAGCAGGCAGGCAGTGGTTATGTCTCCAACTGTGGATTCAGGCAGTGGTTAAGTCTCTAACTGTGGATTCAGGCAGTGGTTATGTCTCTAACTGTGGATTCAGGCAGTGGTTAAGTCTCTAACTGTGGATTCAGGCAGTGGTTATGTCTCTAACTGTGGATTCAGGCAGTGGTTAAGTCTCTATAACTAACTGTGGATTCAGGCAGTGGTTAAGTCCCTATAACTAACTGTGGATTCAGGCAGTGGTTAAGTCTCTATAACTAACTGTGGATTCAGCAGTGGTTAAGTCTCTAACTGTGGATTCAGGCAGTGGTTAAGTCTCTAACTGTGGATTCAGGCAGTGGTTAAGTCTCTATAACTAACTGTGGATTCAGGCAGTGGTTAGGTCTCTAACTGTGGATTCAGGCAGTGGTTAAGTCTCTAACTGTGGATTCAGGCAGTGGTTAAGTCTCTAACTGTGGATTCAGGCAGTGGTTAAGTCTCTATAACTAACTGTGGATTCAGGCAGTGGTTAAGTCTCTAACTGTGGATTCAGGCAGTGGTTAAGTCTGAAACGGGGGATTCAGGCAGTGGTTAAGTCTCTCACTGGGGATAAAGGCAGTGGTTAAGTCTCTCACTGGGGATTCAGGCAGTGGTTAAGTCTCTAACTGTGGATTCAGGCAGTGGTTAAGTCTCTAACTGTGGATTCAGGCAGTGGTTAAGTCTCTAACTGTGGATTCAGGCGGTGGTTAAGTCTCTAACTGTGGATTCAGGCAGTGGTTAAGTCTCTAACTGTGGATTCAGGCAGTGGTTAAGTCTCTCACTGGGGATTCAGGCAGTGGTTAAGTCTCTAACTGTGGATTCAGGCAGTGGTTAAGTCTCTAACTGGGGACTCAGGCAGTGGTTAAGTCTCTATAACTAACTGTGGATTCAGGCAGTGGTTAAGTCTCTATAACTAACTGTGGATTCAGGCAGTGGTTAAGTCTCTAACTGTGGATTCAGGCAGTGGTTAAGTCTCTATAACTAACTGGGGATTCAGGCAGTGGTTAAGTCTCTAACTGTGGATTCAGGCAGTGGTTAAGTCTCTAACTGTGGATTCAGGCAGTGGTTAAGTCTCTATAACTAACTGTGGATTCAGGCAGTGGTTAAGTCTCTAACTGTGGATTCAGGCAGTGGTTAAGTCTCTAACTGTGGATTCAGGCAGTGGTTAAGTCTCTATAACAAACTGTGGATTCAGGCAGTGGTTAGGTCTCTAACTGTGGATTCAGGCAGTGGTTAAGTCTCTAACTGTGGATTCAGGCAGTGGTTAAGTCTCTAACTGGGGATTCAGGCAGTGGTTAAGTCTCTAACTGGGGACTCAGGCAGTGGTTAAGTCTCTATAACTAACTGTGGATTCAGGCAGTGGTTAAGTCTCTATAACTAACTGTGGATTCAGGCAGTGGTTAAGTCTCTAACTGTGGATTCAGGCAGTGGTTAAGTCTCTATAACTAACTGGGGATTCAGGCAGTGGTTAAGTCTCTAACTGTGGATTCAGGCAGTGGTTAAGTCTCTAACTGTGGATTCAGGCAGTGGTTAAGTCTCTATAACTAACTGTGGATTCAGGCAGTGGTTAAGTCTCTAACTGTGGATTCAGGCAGTGGTTAAGTCTCTAACTGTGGATTCAGGCAGTGGTTAAGTCTCTATAACAAACTGTGGATTCAGGCAGTGGTTAGGTCTCTAACTGTGGATTCAGGCAGTGGTTAAGTCTCTAACTGGGGATTCGGGCAGTGGTTAAGTCTCTAACTGGGGATTCAGGCAGTGGTTAAGTCTCTAACTGTGGATTCAGGCAGTGGTTAAGTCTCTAACTGTGGATTCAGGCGGTGGTTAAGTCTCTAACTGTGGATTCAGGCAGTGGTTAAGTCTCTAACTGTGGATTCAGGCAGTGGTTAAGTCTCTCACTGGGGATTCAGGCAGTGGTTAAGTCTCTAACTGTGGATTCAGGCAGTGGTTAAGTCTCTAACTGGGGATTCAGGCAGTGGTTAAGTCTCTAACTGGGGACTCAGGCAGTGGTTAAGTCTCTATAACTAACTGTGGATTCAGGCAGTGGTTAAGTCTCTATAACTAACTGTGGATTCAGGCAGTGGTTAAGTCTCTAACTGTGGATTCAGGCAGTGGTTAAGTCTCTATAACTAACTGGGGATTCAGGCAGTGGTTAAGTCTCTAACTGTGGATTCAGGCAGTGGTTAAGTCTGAAACGGGGGATTCAGGCAGTGGTTAAGTCTCTCACTGGGGATAAAGGCAGTGGTTAAGTCTCTCACTGGGGATTCAGGCAGTGGTTAAGTCTCTAACTGTGGATTCAGGCAGTGGTTAAGTCTCTAACTGTGGATTCAGGCAGTGGTTAAGTCTCTAACTGTGGATTCAGGCGGTGGTTAAGTCTCTAACTGTGGATTCAGGCAGTGGTTAAGTCTCTAACTGTGGATTCAGGCAGTGGTTAAGTCTCTCACTGGGGATTCAGGCAGTGGTTAAGTCTCTAACTGTGGATTCAGGCAGTGGTTAAGTCTCTAACTGGGGACTCAGGCAGTGGTTAAGTCTCTATAACTAACTGTGGATTCAGGCAGTGGTTAAGTCTCTATAACTAACTGTGGATTCAGGCAGTGGTTAAGTCTCTAACTGTGGATTCAGGCAGTGGTTAAGTCTCTATAACTAACTGGGGATTCAGGCAGTGGTTAAGTCTCTAACTGTGGATTCAGGCAGTGGTTAAGTCTCTAACTGTGGATTCAGGCAGTGGTTAAGTCTCTATAACTAACTGTGGATTCAGGCAGTGGTTAAGTCTCTAACTGTGGATTCAGGCAGTGGTTAAGTCTCTAACTGTGGATTCAGGCAGTGGTTAAGTCTCTATAACAAACTGTGGATTCAGGCAGTGGTTAGGTCTCTAACTGTGGATTCAGGCAGTGGTTAAGTCTCTAACTGTGGATTCAGGCAGTGGTTAAGTCTCTAACTGGGGATTCAGGCAGTGGTTAAGTCTCTAACTGGGGACTCAGGCAGTGGTTAAGTCTCTATAACTAACTGTGGATTCAGGCAGTGGTTAAGTCTCTATAACTAACTGTGGATTCAGGCAGTGGTTAAGTCTCTAACTGTGGATTCAGGCAGTGGTTAAGTCTCTATAACTAACTGGGGATTCAGGCAGTGGTTAAGTCTCTAACTGTGGATTCAGGCAGTGGTTAAGTCTCTAACTGTGGATTCAGGCAGTGGTTAAGTCTCTATAACTAACTGTGGATTCAGGCAGTGGTTAAGTCTCTAACTGTGGATTCAGGCAGTGGTTAAGTCTCTAACTGTGGATTCAGGCAGTGGTTAAGTCTCTATAACAAACTGTGGATTCAGGCAGTGGTTAGGTCTCTAACTGTGGATTCAGGCAGTGGTTAAGTCTCTAACTGGGGATTCGGGCAGTGGTTAAGTCTCTAACTGGGGATTCAGGCAGTGGTTAAGTCTCTAACTGTGGATTCAGGCAGTGGTTAAGTCTCTAACTGTGGATTCAGGCGGTGGTTAAGTCTCTAACTGTGGATTCAGGCAGTGGTTAAGTCTCTAACTGTGGATTCAGGCAGTGGTTAAGTCTCTCACTGGGGATTCAGGCAGTGGTTAAGTCTCTAACTGTGGATTCAGGCAGTGGTTAAGTCTCTAACTGGGGATTCAGGCAGTGGTTAAGTCTCTAACTGGGGACTCAGGCAGTGGTTAAGTCTCTATAACTAACTGTGGATTCAGGCAGTGGTTAAGTCTCTATAACTAACTGTGGATTCAGGCAGTGGTTAAGTCTCTAACTGTGGATTCAGGCAGTGGTTAAGTCTCTATAACTAACTGGGGATTCAGGCAGTGGTTAAGTCTCTAACTGTGGATTCAGGCAGTGGTTAAGTCTCTAACTGTGGATTCAGGCAGTGGTTAAGTCTCTATAACAAACTGTGGATTCAGGCAGTGGTTAGGTCTCTAACTGTGGATTCAGGCAGTGGTTAAGTCTCTAACTGGGGATTCAGGCAGTGGTTAAGTCTCTAACTGGGGATTCAGGCAGTGGTTAAGTCTCTATAACTAACTGTGGATTCAGGCAGTGGTTAAGTCTTTATAACTAACTGTGGATTCAGGCAGTGGTTAAGTCTCTAACTGTGGATTCAGGCAGTGGTTAAGTCTCTAACTGGGGATTCAGGCAGTGGTTAAGTCTCTAACTGTGGATTCAGGCAGTGGTTAAGTCTCTAACTGGGGATTCAGGCAGTGGTTAAGTCTCTATAACTAACTGTGGATTCAGGCAGTGGTTAAGTCTTTATAACTAACTGTGGATTCAGGCAGTGGTTAAGTCTCTAACTGTGGATTCAGGCAGTGGTTAAGTCTCTAACTGTGGATTCAGGCAGTGGTTAAGTCTCTAACTGGGGATTCAGGCAGTGGTTAAGTCTCTAACTGTGGATTCAGGCGGTGGTTAAGTCTCTAACTGTGGATTCAGGCAGTGGTTAAGTCTCTATAACTAACTGGGGATTCAGGCAGTGGTTAAGTCTCTAACTGTGGATTCAGGCAGTGGTTAAGTCTCTAACTGTGGATTCAGGCAGTGGTTGAGTCTCTCACTGGGGATTCAGGCAGTGGTTAAGTCTCTAACTGGGGATTCAGGCAGTGGTTAAGTCTCTAACTGGGGACTCAGGCAGTGGTTAAGTCTCTATAACTAACTGTGGATTCAGGCAGTGGTTAAGTCTCTATAACTAACTGTGGATTCAGGCAGTGGTTAAGTCTCTAACTGTGGATTCAGGCAGTGGTTAAGTCTCTATAACTAACTGGGGATTCAGGCAGTGGTTAAGTCTCTAACTGTGGATTCAGGCAGTGGTTAAGTCTCTAACTGTGGATTCAGGCAGTGGTTAAGTCTCTAACTGTGGATTCAGGCAGTGGTTAAGTCTCTATAACTAACTGTGGATTCAGGCAGTGGTTAAGTCTCTAACTGTGGATTCAGGCAGTGGTTAAGTCTCTAACTGTGGATTCAGGCAGTGGTTAAGTCTCTATAACAAACTGTGGATTCAGGCAGTGGTTAGGTCTCTAACTGTGGATTCAGGCAGTGGTTAAGTCTCTAACTGGGGATTCAGGCAGTGGTTAAGTCTCTAACTGGGGATTCAGGCAGTGGTTAAGTCTCTAACTGTGGATTCAGGCAGTGGTTAAGTCTCTAACTGGGGATTCAGGCAGTGGTTAAGTCTCTAACTGGGGATTCAGGCAGTGTTTAAGTCTCTATAACAAACTGTGGATTCAGGCAGTGGTTAAGTCTGAAACTGGGGATTCAGGCAGTGGTTAAGTCTCTAACTGTGGATTCAGGCAGTGGTTAAGTCTCTAACTGGGGATTCAGGCAGTGTTTAAGTCTCTATAACAAACTGTGGATTCAGGCAGTGGTTAAGTCTGAAACTGGGGATTCAGGCAGTGGTTAAGTCTCTAACTGTGGATTCAGGCAGTGGTTAAGTCTCTAACTGTGGATTCAGGCAGTGGTTAAGTCTCTAACTGGGGATTCAGGCAGTGTTTAAGTCTCTATAACCTACTGTGGATTCAGGCAGTGGTTAAGTCTCTATAACCTTCTGTGGATTCAGGCAGTGGTTAAGTCTCTATAACTAATTGTGGATTCAGGCAGTTGTTAAGTCTCTAACTGTGGATTCAGGCAGTGGTTAAGTCTCTATAACTAACTGTGGATTCAGGCAGTGGTTAAGTCTCTATAACTAATTGTGGATTCAGGCAGTGGTTAAGTCTCTAACTGTGGATTCAGGCAGTGGTTAAGTCTCTAACTGTGGATTCAGGCAATGGTTAAGTCTCTAACTGTGGATTCAGGCAGTGGTTAAGTCTCTATAACTAACTGGGGATTCAGGCAGTGGTTAAGTCTCTAACTGTGGATTCAGGCAGTGGTTAAGTCTCTATAACTAACTGTGGATTCAGGCAGTGGTTAAGTCTCTAACTGGGGATTCAGGCAGTGGTTACGTCTCTAACTGTGGATTCGGGCAGTGGTTAAGTCTCTAACTGTGGATTCAGGCAGTGGTTAAGTCTCTATAACTAACTGTGGATTCAGGCAGTGGTTAAGTCTCTAACTGGGGATTCAGGCAGTGGTTAAGTCTCTAACTGGGGATTCAGGCAGTGGTTAACTCTCTATAACTAACTGTGGATTCAGGCGGTGGTCAAGTCTATAACTGTGGATTCGGGCAGTGGTTTAGTCTCTATAACTAGCTGTGGATTCGGGCAGTGGTTTAGTCTCTATAACTAGCTGTGGATTCGGGCAGTGGGTCGGGGTGAGTGGCCCCATTACCTCTGAGGAATGTTCGGTGACCTTTCGACCCCACCAGACTCCAAGGGTGTTAGCCCAACTGACAGCACACACACACACACCCACCCACCCACACCCACACCCACACCACACACACACACACACACACACACACACACACACACACACACACACACACACACACACACACACACTACAGGCTGCAGCAGAGCAGAGGCCATTTGGGTGCCCCCAATAAATTATTTCCCCCCCTACCTTCCCCCTACTCTATCTCCCTACCCCCATCCTCTACCCTACCTGACCCTACTCCCTACCCTACCTTTCCCTACCCTACCCCCTACCCTACCTGTCCCTACCCTACCTGGCCCTACCCTACCTGCCCCTACCCTACATGTCCCTACCCTACCTGTCCCTACTCCCTACCCTACCTGTCCCTACCCTACCTGTCCCTACTCCCTACCTTACCTGTCCCTACTCCCTACCCTACCTGTCCCTACCCTACCTGTCCCTACTCCCTACCCTACCTGCCCCTATCCTACCTGTCCCTACCCTACCTGCCCCTACCCTACCTGTCCCTACCCTACCTGTCCCTACTCCCAACCCTACCTTTCCCTACCCTACCCCCTACCCTACCTGTCCCTAACCCCTAACCTACCTGTCCCTACTCCCTACCCCCTACCCTACCCAACCCTACCCCCTACCCTACCTATCCCTACCCCTACCCTACTCTACTGCCTACCCTACCCCCTACTCTAGCCCTACCCTACCATACTCTACCCCTTACCATACACTCCCCCAACACTACTCTACGCTACTCTACCCCCTACCCTACTCTACCCCCTCCCCTACCCTACCCTACTCTACCCCCTACCCTACCCTACTCTACCACCTACCCTACTCTTTCCCATACCCTACTCTACCCCCTACCCTACCCTAGCCCCTACCCTACCCTACCTGTCCCTACCCAACCCCTACCTGTCCCTACCCTCCCCCTACCCTACCTGTCCCTACTCCCTACTCTACCTGTCCCTACCCTACCCTACCCTCTACCCTACCTATCCCTACCCTACCTGTCCCTACTCTACTCCCTACACTACCCTCTACCCTACCTGTCCCTACCCCTAACCTACCTGTCCCTACTCCCTACCCTACCCTACCTGTCCCTACTCTACTCCCTACCCTACCCTCTACCCTACCTGTCCCTACCCTACCTTCCCTACCCTACTCCCTACCCTTACCCTACCCTATCCCCTACCCTACCTGTCCCTACCCTACCCCCTACCCTACCCCCTACCCTACCCTACCTGTCCCTACCCTACCCTCTACCCTACCTATCCCTACCCTACCTGTCCCTACCCTACCTGTCCCTACCCTACCCCCTACCCTACCTGTCCCTACCCTACCACCTACCCTACCTGTCCCTACTCCCTACCCTACCCTCTACCCTACCTGTCCCTACCCCCTACCCTACCTGTCCCTACCCCACCTGTCCCCTAACCTACCCCTACCCTACCCAACCCTACCCTCTACCCTACCTATCCCTACCCTACCCTACCTATCCCTACCCTACCCCCTACACTACCTGTCCCTACTCTGCTCCCTACCCGACCCTACCCCTACCCTACTCTACACCCTACCCTACCCTACTCTACCCCCTACCATACTCTCCCCCTACCCTACCCTACGCTACTCTACCCCCTACCCTACTCTACCCCTTACCCTACCCTACTCTACCCCCTACCCTACTCTACACCCTACCCTACCCTACTCTACCCCCTACCATACTCTCCCCCCTACCCTACCCTACGCTACTCTACCCCCTACCCTACTCTACCCCCTACCCTACCCTACTCTACCCCTACCCTACCCTACTCTACCCCTACCCTACTCTCCCCCTACCCTACCCTACGCTACTCTACCCCCTACCCTACTCTACCCCCTACCCTACCCTACTCTACCCCTACCCTACTCTCCCCCTACCCCACTCTACCCCCTACCCTACTCTACCCCCAACCCTACCCTACTCTACCCCCTACCCCACTCTACCCCCTACCCTACTCTGCAACCCAATATTAGGATGGTATTCCTAATGTTTTGTCTAGTCAGAGAGAGGGGGAAAAGGGTACCATGTGGGACTGAGTTTTAGAGCAGTCCTCTGGAGTTTAGTTTGTTAGTTTAGCCGGCGCTTTGGGTTTCCCCTAGGATCTCATTCACACATTGACCTTGCACAAAAATAAACCAACAATTAGGAAGCTAAGCAAACCTTGGAGTTCTCTCTCTCTTTCTTCCTTCCTTTCTCTCCCTCTCTCTTGACGCATCTCTCTCTCTAGGTATCTCTCTTTCTCTCTCTCTCTGTTTCTCTCTCTCTCTATGTATCTCTCTTTCTGTTTCTCTCTGTTTCTCTCTCTGTCTCTCTCTCTCTCTGTCTCTCTCTCTCTTTGTCTCTCTCTCTCTTTGTCTCTCTTTCTCTCTCTGTTTCTCTCTCTCTATGTATCTCTCTTTCTCTCTCTCTCTCTGTTTCTCTCTCTCTCTTTGTCTCTCTCTCTCTCTGTCTCTCTCTCTCTTTCTCTCTCTGTTTCTTTCTCTGTCTCTCTCTGTTTCTCTCTCTCTATGTATCTCTCTTTCTCTCTCTCTCTGTTTCTCTCTCTCTCTTTGTCTCTCTCTCTCTGTCTCTCTCTCTCTGTCTCTCTCTGTCTCTCTCTCTCTCTGTCTCAAACCATGGGGATGTTGTAAAAGACTCAGAGTGCTTCCTTCTTGTCTCGGAGCTACTCTTGGGTTTCTGGGAACTCCTCATGTCCAAATAAAGACCGTGTTTCTTAATCTCTTTCTTTTCTCTCTGTCTCTGCCTCTCCCTCCATGTCGGTCAGTCAAACCTTGTGGACCCCTGGATGGATAAACAATACATAGTTCTGTACGCATCACATACAGTACCAGTCAAAAGTTTGGACACGCCTCCTCATTCAAGGGGTTTTCTTTATTTGTATTATTTTTTACATTGTAGAATAATAGTGAAGACTTCAACACTATGAAATAACACATATGGAATCATGTAGTAACCAAAAGTGTTAAGTAAATCAAAATATATTTTGGATATGATATTCTTCAAAGTAGCCACCCTTTGCCTTGATGACAGCTTTGCCCCCTCTTGGCATTCTCTCAACCAGCTTCACCTGGAATGCTTTTCCAACAGTCTTGAAGGAGTTCCCACATAGGCTGAGCACTTGTTGGATGCTTTTCCTTCACTCTGCGGTCCAACTCATCCCAAACCATTTCAATTGGGTTGAGATCAAGTGATTGTGGAGGCCAGGTCATCTGATGCAGCACTCCATCACTCTCCTTCATGGTCAAATAGCCCTTCCACAGCCTGGAGGTATGTTTTGGGTCATTGTCCAGTTGAAAAACAAATGATAAGCGCAAACCAGATGGGATGGCATATCGGTGCAGAATCCTGTGGTAGCCATGCTGGTTAAGCGTGCCTTGAATTCTAAATAAATCACAGACAATGTCACTAGAAAAGCACCCCCACAACATCACACCTCCTCCTCCATGCTTCACGGTGGGAACCACACATTGAGGAGATCATCTGTTCACCTAGTCTGTGTCTCACAAAGACATGGCGGTTGGAACCGAAAATCTCAAATTTGGACTCATCCGACCAAATTACTGATTTCCACCGGTCGAATGTCCATTGCTCGTGTTTCTTGGCCCAAGCAAGTCTCTTCTTCTTATTGGATGTCCTTTAGTAGTGGTTTCTTTGCAGCAATTTGACCATGAAGACCTGATTCACGCAGTCTCCTTTGAACAGTTGATGTTGAGATGTGTCTGTTACTTGAACTCTGTGTGGCCACTCTGTGGCCTTCTAGGCAGAGTTACAAATAAAATGCCATATCTCAGACTGGTCAAAAAAAATAAAGATTAAGATGCGCAAAAGAACACAGACACTGGACAGAGGAACTCTGCCTAGAAGGCCAGCATCCCGGAGTCGCCTCTTCACTGTTGACGTTGAGACTGGTGTTTTGCGGGTACTATTTAAAGAAACTGCCAGTTAAGGACTGTTTCTCAAACTAGACACTCTACTGTACTTGTCCTCTTGCTCAGTTGTGCACCGGGGCCTCCCACTCCTCTTTCTATTCAGGTTCGAGACAGTTTGCTCTGCTCTGTGAAGGGAGTAGTACACAGCATTGTACAAGATCTTCAGTTTCTTGGCAATTTATTGCATGGAATAGCCTTCATTTCTCAGAACAAGTATGGACTGATGGGTTTCTGAAGAAAGGTCTTTGTTTCTGGCCCTTTTGAGCCTGTAATCGAACCCACAAATAATGATGCTCCAGATACTCAACTAGTCTAAAGAAGCCCAGTTGTATTACTTTTTTAATCAAACAACAGTTTTCAGCTGTGCAAACATAATTGCAAAATTGTTTTCCAATGATCAATTAGCCTTTTAAAATGATAAACTTGGATTAGCAAACACAACGTGCCATTGGAACACAGGAGTTATGGTTGCTGATAATGGGCCTCTGTACGCCTATGTAGATATTCAATTAAAATTTTGCAGTTTCCAGCTACAATAGTCATTTACAACAATGTCTACACTGTATTTCTGATCAATTTAATGTCATTTTAATGGACAACAAAACGTGCTTTTCTTTTGAATGGTGGTGTATATGTAGTTCACACCATGAACAGAGACTAATAACAACATGTATGTAGTTCACACCATGAACAGAGACTAATAACAACAACATGTATGTAGTTCACACCATGAACAGAGACTAATAACAACATGTATGTAGTTCACACCATGAACAGAGACTAATAACAACATGTATGTAGTTCACACCATGAACAGAGACTAATAACAACATGTATGTAGTTCACACCATGAACAGAGACTAATAACAACATGTATGTAGTTCACACCATGAACAGAGACTAATAACAACATGTATGTAGTTCACACCATGAACAGAGACTAACAACAACATGTATGTAGTTCACACCATGAACAGAGACTAACAACAACATGTATGTAGTTCACACCATGAACAGAGACTAACAACAACATGTATGTAGTTCACACCATGAACAGAGACTAACAACAACATGTCTGTAGTTCACACCATGAACAGAGACTAATAACAACATGTATGTAGTTCACACCATGAACAGAGACTAACAACAACATGTATGTAGTTCACACCATGAACAGAGACTAACAACAACATGTATGTAGTTCACACCATGAACAGAGACTAATAACAACATGTATGTAGTTCACACCATGAACAGAGACTAACAACAACATGTATGTAGTTCACACCATGAACAGAGACTAATAACATGTATGTAGTTCACACCATGAACAGAGACTAATAACAACATGTATGTAGTTCACACCATGAACAGAGACTATTAACAACATGTATGTAGTTCACACCATGAACAGAGACTAATAACAACATGTATGTAGTTCACACCATGAACAGAGACTAACAACAACATATATGTAGTTCACACCATGAACAGAGACTAATAACATGTATGTAGTTCACACCATGAACAGAGACTAATAACATGTATGTAGTTCACACCATGAACAGAGACTAATAACATGTATGTAGTTCACACCATGAACAGAGACTAATAACATGTATGTAGTTCACACCATGAACAGAGACTAATAACAACATGTATGTAGTTCACACCATGAACAGAGACTAATAACAACATGTATGTAGTTCACACCATGAACAGAGACTAATAACAACATGTATGTAGTTCACACCATGAACAGAGACTAATAACATGTATGTAGTTCACACCATGAACAGAGACTAATAACATGTATGTAGTTCACACCATGAACAGAGACTAATAACATGTATGTAGTTCACACCATGAACAGAGACTAATAACAACATGTATGTAGTTCACACCATGAACAGAGACTAATAACATGTATGTAGTTCACACCATGAACAGAGACTAATAACATGTATGTAGTTCACACCATGAACAGAGACTAATAACATGTATGTAGTTCACACCATGAACAGAGACTAATAACATGTATGTAGTTCACACCATGAACAGAGACTAATAACAACATGTATGTAGTTCACACCATGAACAGAGACTAATAACATGTATGTAGTTCACACCATGAACAGAGACTAATAACAACATGTATGTAGTTCACACCATGAACAGAGACTAATAACATGTATGTAGTTCACACCATGAACAGAGACTAATAACAACATGTATGTGGTTCACACCATGAACAGAGACTAATAACATGTATGTAGTTCACACCATGAACAGAGACTAATAACAACATGTATGTAGTTCACACCATGAACAGAGACTAACAACATGTATGTAGTTCACACCATGAACAGAGACTAATAACAACATGTATGTAGTTCACACCATGAACAGAGACTAATAACAACATGTATGTAGTTCACACCATGAACAGAGACTAATAACAACATGTATGTAGTTCACACCATGAACAGAGACTAATAACAACATGTATGTAGTTCACACCATGAACAGAGACTAATAACAACATGTATGTAGTTCACACCATGAACAGAGACTAATAACAACATGTATGTAGTTCACACCATGAACAGAGACTAATAACAACATGTATGTAGTTCACACCATGAACAGAGACTAATAACAACATGTATGTAGTTCACACCATGAACAGAGACTAATAACATGTATGTAGTTCACACCATGAACAGAGACTAATAACATGTATGTAGTTCACACCATGAACAGAGACTAATAACATGTATGTAGTTCACACCATGAACAGAGACTAATAACATGTATGTAGTTCACACCATGAACAGAGACTAATAACAACATATATGTAGTTCACACCATGAACAGAGACTAATAACAACATGTATGTAGTTCACACCATGAACAGAGACTAATAACAACATGTATGTAGTTCACACCATGAACAGAGACTAATAACAACATGTATGTAGTTCACACCATGAACAGAGACTAATAACAACAACATGTATGTAGTTCACACCATGAACAGAGACTAATAACAACATGTATGTAGTTCACACCATGAACAGACACTAATAACAACATGTATGTAGTTCACACCATGAACAGAGACTAACAACAACATGTATGTAGTTCACACCATGAACAGAGACTAATAACAACATGTATGTAGTTCACACCATGAACAGAGACTAATAACAACATGTATGTAGTTCACACCATGAACAGAGACTAATAACAACATGTATGTAGTTCACACCATGAACAGAGACTAATAACAACATGTATGTAGTTCACACCATGAACAGAGACTAATAACAACAACATGTATGTAGTTCACACCATGAACAGAGACTAATAACAACATATATGTAGTTCACACCATGAACAGAGACTAATAACAACATGTATGTATTTCACACCATGAACAGAGACTAATAACAACATATATGTAGTTCACACCATGAACAGAGACTAATAACAACATGTATGTAGTTCACACCATGAACAGAGACTAATAACAACATGTATGTAGTTCACACCATGAACAGAGACTAATAACAACATGTATGTAGTTCACACCATGAACAGAGACTAATAACAACATGTATGTAGTTCACACCATGAACAGAGACTAATAACAACATGTATGTAGTTCACACCATGAACAGAGACTAATAACAACATGTATGTAGTTCACACCATGAACAGAGACTAACAACAACATGTATGTAGTTCACAACATGAACAGAGACTAATAACATGTAGTTCACACCATGTGTGTGTGTGTGTGTGTGTGTGTGTGTGTGTGTGTGTGTGTGTGTGTGTGTGTGTGTGTGTGTGTGTGTGTGTGTGTGTGTGTGTGTGTGTGTGTGTGTACATCCCAGTTCCTCACCTGTCTCCCTGCTTCGTTGTTCTGTAGGTTCATCAATGTTCTAGTGTGTTCTATGGAGCCTCGAGGGTAGTTCTTTTCTCTCTCCCGCGTCCACAAACTCCCGGGCGAAACGGTAGCCATAGTTGACGTTGTCGCCACAGCCACCCCACAGCCAATCACGCGGTAGGTCACGGGGTCGAGCGGCGCGGCTGCATCCGCAGGTAGAGAGTTCTCCTTCCCGACACGCCCTGCTCACCGCGTTCACCACGCCTGCTGCACTGATGGCATAGGTGAAGGCTGTCTCCCTGCTGCCTGTCGGATGGACACAAACACACACACACACACACACACACACACAGAGAAAAACACACACAAGACGGTTAGCATACAATGGTAGAAGGTCCAAGACACACTTACACTCACTCGCTCGCACGCACGCACGCACACACACACACACACACACACACACACACACACACACACACACACACACACACACACACACACACACACACACACACACACACACACACACAATGCCACTTGGGTTTGGTTAGCTAGCGCTTTAAGCTGGCCAGTTAACCATGGTCTCTGTTATTGATGTGTGACTACAGGGGACAATAGACAATGGGGCCTGGCGTCAGGAGATGAAGGAGCTGGGGGCCCTGAATGGAGAGAGAGAAAGATGACTGAGAGAGAGAGAGATGACTGAGAGAGAGAGAGAGAGAGAGAGAGAGAGAGAAAGATGACTGAGAGAGAGAGAGAAAAATGACAGAGAGAGAGAGAGAGAGAGAGAGGGAGAGAGAAAGGAAGCGATTCCCAAACCTTCCACAACAAAGCCATCACCTACAGAGAGATGAACCTGGAGAAGAGTCCCCTAAGCAAGCTGGTCCTGGGGCTCTGTTCACAAACACACCCTACAGAGCCCCATGACAGCAGCACAATTAGACCCAACCAAATCATGAGAAAACAAAAAGATAATTACTTGACACATTGGAAAGAATTAACAAAAAAACAGAACAAACTAGAATGCTATTTGGCCCTACACAGAGAGTACACAGCGGCAGAATACCTGACCACTGTGACTGACCCAAAATTAAGGAAAGCTTTGACTATGTACAGACTCAGCGAGCATAGCCTTGCTATTGAGAAAGGCCGCCGTAGGCAGACATGGCTCTCAAGAGAAGACAGGCTATGTGCTCACTGCCCACAAAATGAGGTGGAAACTGAGCTGCACTTCCTAACCTCCTGCCCAATGTATGACCATACTCACTGAGTCTGTACATAGTCAAAGCTTTCCTTAAGTTTGGGTCAGTCACAGTGGACAGGTATTCTGCCACTGTGTCCTCTCTGTTTAGGGCCAAATAGCATTCTAGTTAGTTCTGTTTTTTTGTTGATTCTTTCCTATGTGTCATGTAATTATCTTTTATTTTCTCATGATTTGGTTGGGTCTAATTGTGTTGCTGTCCTTGGGCTCTGTGGGGTCTGTTTCTGTGGGGTCTCTCTCTCTCTCTGTCTGTCTCTCACACTCTCTCTCTGTCTCTCTCAATTCAATTCAAAGGGCTTATTGGCATGGGGAAATCTCTCTCTCTCTCCCCCCATCTGCTGTGCAGGTGTTACCAATGATGTATATAAACCCTGGATTGTCAATGCTATGTATTGGCCATTAAGAGGCTTTGAAACCACCGGTCAGCCATATTGCCACTCCCCAGTAGAATCAGTCCTCCATAGGAACGAATGGAATTCTGCAGTATTTTAATAAAACATTTGAAGGAAAAAATTACATGTATTCAAGTAACATTAGTATCCCTATATATAAAATAGTTTTGTATGTCGTGTTTTGTATTATTTGTTTTGCACCCTGAACTCTGGGGCTTGTTGTTCCTGTCTGCTCTTTTATGTTTAGATAAGAATTGTATACTTGTCTTGTATACCTATACACCATTCTTGTGTGTGTTCAATAAAAAATATTTGAAACATAAAATATCTACTTATATATATATATATATTTCTATTTTTCTTTAATTGTATGTTTAGCTCACATAATATAATTTACAAGTATGCTTTATTGTGTCTGTAAAAGAATAGATGTGGAAAAAACGAATGTATACATTAATAGATTAATTTCTATAGATTCCAAAATAAATAAAAATTACAACTGGGGAGTTCCAAGATGGAGGCACTGCGGCTTCAACACAACGCCCTCTACTTGACATCTAGTGTATATATAAATCATTGGGTGTTACCTGACAGGCTTTCCATTGGATGGACATACCATCTGGAATGCAGATCTCAAGGTTTCACATACTTCAGCATCGGAGCCTTGGTGGGCCTCGGACTCTCTATACAAGCAAATAAACGTAACCTTGGCAGCTGGCACTCTGTCTCCAAATGTGTTTTGGGGAACGTAAACAATGAAAAATATATTCTGTTGACGTTTTATGATTTGGAAATGCTTAAATAATTCGTGAGTTTGATATTAAATATATATATATATATGTAGTCATTACCTATATTGACATATCTTTGGAAGTAATTCGCCTGTGGATGCCACTTTGGCCAACCAAGAAAGAGGGCATCAGTTTACAATGCCAATGTCTGTCAGTAAGATAAACATATATATTGTTTTATTCCATGTAAACCGCAACTCCGCATTTAAGACTGGCTATCCAGATTCCTGGCACTGTTATAACAGAAATGTCACGTGTCAAAAAGTTGTAATTATGAGTTCTCTTAAAAGCAGAATGTGTAGGTTACATGTGAGCCAGGCGACAGGAGCCGGAGCGCGATAAAGACGAGGGCTTTTATTGGCCCATAGAACCGATACTTCAAATAGCAGCCCGGATCTGCCGAGTCCGTGTCACCCCTTGATTGCATTTCAAAAGGAGGCCGTGGACAATAGCAGGCTAACACCTCAATAAAACTCTCGCGATTGACTGCAAACAACTCCTTTGCTGTTTTGGGAACGGCGAGGGAGAGGGAGGGGATCGGTCCTCCGGCCTGACTGGCCGTCGGAGGGGGATACTGCTACACCAGAGGGAGAATAGAGAAGCTATGGGCTACTGGACACCACCATCTCTAGCCTACACCTCCTCTAACTATAGAACGGAACTAACACTCAATTGTCGAGAGAAATCTGACTGACAATTAAGCGCAATGATTTTTTTATTTGGAAACATTAAGTTTGTTATAAGGTTCCACTATCTAATAGTTGAACTGATACAAAAGCACGTTCAAGAATACAGGTACAGTTATCCGCGTTGCCTCTAAAGGGCACTAATTCTACGTTTACAATGGGAATTCAAAATGTAAACATAAACATGTGTCGTCACCTACCGCCGCATCGGCCTATCACTCATTAGCTCTGGTCCAGCGCATTCGTGCGCGTTCCTTATTAACTAACCGTTCGTGAAATAAATGGTCACTAACGCCCTGAACCAGAGCTTGCCTTTATCCCAATCCCACCGTGTGACTGGCTCACCTATCTGCTAGCCTTTATCCCAATCCCACCGTGTGACTGGCTCACCTATCTGCTAGCCTTTATCCCAATCCCACCGTGTGACTGGCTCACCTATCTGCTAGCCTTTATCCCAATCCCACCGTGTGACTGGCTCACCTATCTGCTAGCCTTTATCCCAATCCCACCGTGTGACTGGCTCACCTATCTGCTAGCCTTTATCCCAATCCCACCGTGTGACTGGCTCACCTATCTGCTAGCCTTTATCCCAATCCCACCGTGTGACTGGCTCACCTATCTGCTAGCCTTTATCCCAATCCCACCGTGTGACTGGCTCACCTATCTGCTAGCCTTTATCCCAATCCCACCGTGTGACTGGCTCACCTATCTGCTAGCCTTTATCCCAATCCCACCGTGTGACTGGCTCACCTATCTGCATGACGCGTCCGAACACGGATGCATTATCCACTGTGCTACAGTTCCACCGCCGCTGCCTGAACTGGTATTGACATTCATTGATGCCCGTCTTGGCCCCCTCGCCAATGTAGACCATATGGTCCTGGTAGAGCTGGCACAGCTTCCTCTGCCCCTGGGAGAGTCCCGTCAGCTGGCTGCACAGAGGCTGGGCCCCGATGATGTACATCTCCGGTCTCTGGATAGGGTTCATCGCTAACGACCTGCATGCACGGATGGGAAATAGGAGGTTGGTAGTTATATACAGTGTTGAGAAAATAAACGTGTATTATAGTGTGTGGATGAGGCGTAAATAGCAGGCTGTTGAGCCGATATGGCTTCAGTCAAAGATTCGCCGTTTCAATATGTCATATAAAGCGGTACAATCGGTAATAATGGAAAACATGCGTGAATTAAATCCCCAAATAATAAATATAAAGGAAAACATATATAGTCTATTCTACTGTGGAAATAAAGACAGGTAAATATCGCATCGGTAATGAAATAATGATGTGCTGTAGCGACGTCAAAGGATGAGGAATATGATCGGAATGTTCTCCATCAGAGTGGAACGTTTGGGCAGCAAGCTCTCCGCACAACGTCAAGATGCGGTGTTCCACTCTGCGGAGTTCTCCTGTTTCCCCCCCATTCCACAAACAGCTTGGCCATTTGTGCGTAGCATGGGTAAATATTGTGACAAAGTCACCACATTTGTTCTTCCACTGGTCTCCTCCACGACACAGTAGAACACACGACACCACAACACAAAACAACACACGGACGCTCTCTCAAACCCCAATCACAAAACCCACCATCTGTAAATTAACGAATCAACTGCGCATGAACTAAGTACGCAGCGATATAGAAACTGTACAGAGTTAATTTGACATAATAAAAAGTTCAACTTACAACCAGGAGTTGGCGTCCACCAGTAGTTGCGAGCTGCATGCGATGAGAGCGACCGCCAGCAGTAAGTGTTGCTGGGCGCTGCTGCACGGTCTCCGGCTGGTTCTGGTCTCCATGACCCCTTGCGCCACCATCACCGCCAACAAACACCAAAACCGGGAAGAAGTGCCCCTCTGTGAAAAAGACGGATCAAAAAACAACCTCTGTAATCCGCTGCGGGGGGTTCTGGGTTCACAGAGATGACGATGCCGAGACAACCAAGAGTCAATATCCGATTCCGTGGAGATAAGGTGTCCTGCGCATTAGCCCCATGACTTTATTGACTTGTAGCTTTGTCTAAACTCCGTTCGGAACGCCTAATCCGAATTCCCAGTCGTGCGTAAAATGTGTACAAGGAAGAAAACCTGATTTTACGCATTAGGATCTATAGGCTAAGATGCGTTTAGTAAGGAGACATCAGATGTGCGTTCTGATGAGGACTAAAGTCAAATTAAAAAACACAGTCCATGAAAAGTTTAGATGACGTTGGTTAATGTTGTTGATCCGATAAGATGCATGTCTCACACTGGTATTTCCCAGGAGATTACAAATACACGGCTATTTATGAAAACATTTGAACAAGTGTTCATTCCTTGCCTCGATCTGATCTACTTTGTAAGTTTACATTCTAAACACTGACTGCCTCTCCTCATCCCACCCCTCTCATCCCCTCTTCTCCTCATCCCATCCCTCACTCCCCCTCCCCCTCTTCTCCCCTTGTTTTACGGGCAAGGGGAGGGACGGACACCCGCGGGGAACACGGTTCATGGCAACTCAAATTGTATTTGTCACATGCTCCGAATACAACATGTGTTTACCGTGAAATTACAAGCCCTTAACCAACGATGCAGTTTTAAGAAAATAATGTTTAAGAAAACATTTAGGAAACAAACTAAAGGAATAAAAAAGCAACAGAATAAAGTAACAATAACGAGGCTATATACAGTACAGGGGTACCGGTACCGAGTCAATGTGGAGGCTATATACAGTACAGGGGTACCGGTACCGAGTCAATGTGGAGGCTATATACAGTACAGGGGTATCGGTACCGAGTCAATGTGGAGGCTATATACAGTACAGGGGTATCGGTACCGAGTCAATGTGGAGGCTATATACAGTACAGGGGTATCGGTACCGAGTCAATGTGGAGGCTATATACAGTACAGGGGTATCGGTACCGAGTCAATGTGGAGGCTATATACAGTACAGGGGTATCGGTACGAGTCAATGTGGAGGCTATATACAGTACAGGGGTACCGGTACCGAGTCAATGTGGAGGCTATATACAGTACAGGGGTACCGGTACCGAGTCAATGTGGAGGCTATATACAGTACAGGGGTATCGGTGAGTCAATGTGGAGGCTATATACAGTACAGGGGTACCGGTACCGAGTCAATGTGGAGGCTATATACAGTACAGGGGTACCGGTACCGAGTCAATGTGGAGGCTATATACAGTACAGGGGTATCGGTACCGAGTCAATGTGGAGGCTATATACAGTACGGGGGCACCGGTACCGAGTCAATGTGCCGGGGCACCGCTTAGTCAAGGTAAAGGAGGTAATATGTACTTGTAGGTAGGGATAACATAACTATGCATAGATAATAACAGAGAGGAGTAGCAGTGTGAAAGAAAAGGGGGGGGGGGGGGTCATTGCGCAAGGCGGAGACCACCGGAGGGCCATAGCATAACATGGGAACACACCAAATGGGGAGAGAGGTGAATTGAGAGAAACCCTTGAATTGAAATAGAGAGAGAGACAACAGTGTAAGTAGCAAACAGTCATTTTTGTGACTCAGACCTGATTCTGCACAAGTTGCACACTAAAGACAACATCTCAACACCAAAGCCCTTCCCGGTGTATACAATGAGCATTCTGCTGTTACTAGAATATCAGAGGAACCCAATTTAAACAAACCCAATAAGGATTTTTAAGCACTATGAAATAATCGTAATGTAATTGTCATTTATTTTTATTGGTATGAAAAAAAGAAACGACATGGCACCAATACAAACACCTATTTAAAACTGTGTGTGTGTGTGTGCGTGCGCGCGCGCGCGTGCGTGTGTGTGCACATTTCTTTTATTATACTTGTGAGTACCAGAAGTTAAGTTTAGGTTAGGTTTAGGGTTAAGGTTAGGGGTTAAGGTTAGGTTTAGGGTTAAAGTTAGGTTTAGGGTTAAGGTTAAGGTTAGGTTTAGGGTTAAGGTTAGGTTTAGGGTTAAGGTTAGGTTTAGGGTTAAGGTTAGGTTTAGGGGTTAGGTTTAGGGTTAAGGTTAGGTTTAGGGTTAAGGTTAGGTTTAGGGGTTAGGTTAGGTTTAGGGTTAAGGTTAGGTTTAGGGTTAAGGTTGGGTTTAGGGGTTAAGGTTAGGTGTAGGGGTTAGGGAAAAAAGGATTTTGAATGGGAATTAATTGTTGGTACCCAGAAGGTCCTCACAAGTTAGTAAGACATACCTGTGTGTGTGTGTGTGCGTGTGTGTGTGTGTGTGTGTGCATGCGTGCGTGCGTGCAAGAGAGAGATTAATGGAGTTAACGTTTTGGAAAATTTCACAATTCCATCAAAGTTCATGTGCGTTAAATCCCCCCCTTCGACTTGATGATTTGTTTGAATAAACGTGAGTGCTTCGAAAACCTTAATCCTCCTTTGGATAAGAAAATAAAGCCGGCACACACATTGAGCTCTGAAGACTAGCTCCTCTAAAGAAAAGGCGTGTTGAAGCGAGCTTTCCTTATTTCAAATGTTCGCAAAGACAAAGTAAAACTCCATGCTGGAATGGGAACCTCTGATCTAAAGTCCTTCCACTTTCTGAAGTCGCCTAGTTCAGAGTCGTCGATAATAAAATAGTCCAAAGCCGAACTACTACAAATACGTCTTTAGAGATATGTTGAACCATATGCGCATAGCTGCACACGTTTGCGGATTGTTCCAGGCTGCATGACAACTGGGCGTGATGGGAGTCCCATAGGGCAGCGCACAATTGGCCCAGCGTCGTCCGGGTTTTTGCCGGGGTAGGCCGTTATTGAAAATAATAATTTGTTCTTAACTGACTTGCCAAGTTAAATAAAGGTTCAATCAAATAAAGCAACACAAAAACATGTTATGAGAAGCAATAAAACGAATTGAATTCAGTAACAACCGGAATAAAACCCATCAAACTCGGAAAGGGAAGCTTTTACTTTGCACTGTGTAAAAATATAACATAGCATTCGAATGTCATAAACCTATCTTTAAAAAAAACTAGAAACATTTCCATTCATGTTCACAGAAAATGAAATAAAAAGAAGAGCATTGTAGCTCTGCTCGTGGCACATGCAGGACGCAGAGGGGTCCAGACGAGCAGGTTGACCAGTATTTCCCCGGGTCTTCCGTTCTACTGGTCTCCGTTCCATAGACCAGACAGTCAGTGGACATATATAGGGCCTTGACTGGCGCGAGAGAGACGCCACTCGATTTCCGACCGGTCTCTGCATGATAATGCCACTGACGCCTTTCATCTATCCCCAAACCCCGAGGCCTGCACCCCAACCATCAACTTTTCACGCGCCCGCGGTCGCCTTCCATCCTAGACCGACCCCCTCCCCCTGTAAAGTGTCTTGACTGCCTGCAATATACATCCAGTGCTCATGTTGTAGTGTTATGTTGTTTGAATGTGTACTAGGTGCAATAGGTCTACTTGTAGACCATTAGTTTCCCTGTGCTTGACTCCTTTGACGTTGGTTTCAGTGGAGAAAAAGTAATGAAATAATTAACGTTTTTTGGGTCACCCAATAGGACACCTAATTCTCAATGTCTTTCAAATTCCCTTAAGGTGATAAATCATTGTAAAGTGCTATTAGTGTTTCACCTCCACAAACACATCTCATACCTTACACCTCTCCCGATTGGTTGCATTTGTTTGCAGGGCTATATGACCAGACAGTCAAAATAGCCGGATTATAAATAATTATTTATTGAAGGCAATTTTATAATGAAGCAATATTCCTGTTTTGGGGTTAACAGCGCCTCTGCTGGTTAAATTGACATGGTAACCATTTCCCTGTTTATCGAACAGTCACCACAATCAGTCCCGAATCCCAGTATAGAATACAACAGCAGAGTAGGCTATTATAGAGGCTAACCACTGCCCTCCAGTGGCAACATGTAATAATTACACTTACGCTGATGGAGAAAAAATCTGACGCTGTAGAGATCAAGTAGGTTATATTACATTAAAACGAGTGTGATATTTATGAATTGATTAGGCCTATTGCGTGTTCATTTTTTAATCTAATGGATTGACTGTGATTTACTGGCAGGACAAATTGAAGTTAATGTTATCTATCATTTATTAGCAGTGTGAACTGTGAAGATCAGAACATGCAGTACCTAATTGCTTTACACGTAAATTATTAAGTAAATGATGAACTATTCACGTTTATAAGTAATGAGTCTGGGTGTTTGAGACCAAAGGATGCCACAATCGATCTGAAAAGATGAGCACTGAAGTAGCTCTGCTGTTCGTCCTCTGCAGTTGTGTCTCTGACAGACCTTATCTTCAGAACACCGGTTAATGGAGTCTACTACTTCACATACACTGAGTGTCGCTGTATAGAAATGGACATGTAATGGTGACTGTGACCGATGGTGATGAAGCAGATGGAGAGGACAAGGGTATCTCGCTGGAAGGAGATACAGTCTGAGGTCACCCTGCAGTTGGAAGGAGATACAGTCTGAGGTCACCCTGCAGCTGGAAGGAGATACAGTCTGAGGTCACCCTGCAGCAGGAAGGAGATACAGTCTGAGGTCACCCTGCAGTTGGAAGGAGATACAGTGGAGTGCACCCTGCAGGTCACCCTGCAGCTGGAAGGAGATACAGTGGGAGGTCACCCTGCAGCTGGAAGGAGATACAGTCTGAGGTCACCCTGCAGTTGGAAGGAGGAGATACAGTCTGAGGTCACCCTGCAGCTGGAAGGAGATACAGTCTGAGGTCACCCTGCAGCTGGAAGGAGATACAGTCTGAGGTCACCCTGCAGCTGGAAGGAGATACAGTCTGAGGTCACCCTGCAGCTGGAAGGAGATACAGTCTGAGGTCACCCTGCAGCAGGAAGGAGATACAGTCTGAGGTCACCCTGCAGCAGGAAGGAGATACAGTCTGAGGTCACCCTGCAGCAGGAAGGAGATACAGTCTGAGGTCCCCTGCAGCAGGAAGGAGATACAGTCTGAGGTCACCCTGCAGCTGGAAGGAGATACAGTCTGAGGTCACCCTGCAGCAGGAAGGAGATACAGTCTGAGGTCACCCTGCAGTTGGAAGGAGATACAGTCTGAGGTCACCCTGCAGTTGGAAGGAGATACAGTCTGAGGTCACCCTGCAGTTGGAAGGAGATACAGTCCTGAGGTCACCCTGCAGCAGGAAGGAGATACAGTCTGAGGTCACCCTGCAGTTGGAAGGAGATACAGTCTGAGGTCACCCTGCAGTTGGAAGGAGATGCAGTCTGAGGTCACCCTGCAGCAGGAAGGAGATACAGTCTGAGGTCACCCTGCAGCAGGAAGGAGATACAGTCTGAGGTCACCCTGCAGTTGGAAGGAGATACAGTCTGAGGTCACCCTGCAGCAGGAAGGAGATACAGTCTGAGGTCACCCTGCAGCTGGAAGGAGATACAGTCTGAGGTCACCCTGCAGCAGGAAGGAGATACAGTCTGAGGTCACCCTGCAGTTGGAAGGAGATACAGTCTGAGGTCACCCTGCAGCAGGAAGGAGATACAGTCTGAGGTCACCCTGCAGCAGGAAGGAGATACAGTCTGAGGTCACCCTGCAGCAGGAAGGAGATACAGTCTGAGGTCACTGAGGTCACTGCAGCAGGAAGGAGATACAGTCTGAGGTCACCCTGCAGCAGGAAGGAGATACAGTCTGAGGTCACCCTGCAGCAGGAAGGAGATACCTGAGGTCACCCTGCAGTTGGAAGAAGGAGATACAGTCTGAGGTCACCCTGCAGCAGGAAGGAGATACAGTCTGAGGTCACCCTGCAGTTGGAAGGAGATACAGTCTGAGGTCACCCTGCAGCAGGAAGGAGATACAGTCTGAGGTCACCCTGCAGCAGGAAGGAGATACAGTCTGAGGTCACCCTGCAGTTGGAAGAAGGAGATACAGTCTGAGGTCACCCTGCAGCAGGAAGGAGATACAGTCTGAGGTCACCCT
>NW_027008441.1:27500-98176 GCF_036934945.1 Oncorhynchus masou masou | reverse complement strand
CTCTATTGTCCTTCCATCAGGTCCTAATGGCCTGGTACTCAGGGCTCTAGTGTCCCTCCATCACGTCCTAATGGCCTGGTACCCAGGGCTCTAGTGTCCCTCCATCAGGTCCTAATGGTCTGGTACTCAGGGCTCCATGCTCCATTTTCCCTCCATCAGGTCCTAATGGCCTGGTACTCAGGGCTCTATTGTCCCTCCATCACGTCCTAATGGCCTGGTACTCAGGGCTCTAGTGTCCCTCCATCACGTCCTAATGGCCTGGTACTCAGGGCTCTAGTGTCCCTCCATCAGGTCCTAATGACCTGTCGCGCATCAAGAACATGGTCCTCAAACAATGGTCGATGCGTGGAGTGTGTTCTTATATTGCGTGGAAAGTGTTCCTACATTTAGTTCTTAGCAGATGCTCAGATATAAAACTGAAGTAACCACCCATCCACGAAACACCAACCAGTGAGAAAGCGAGTGGTCTCTGTTTATATATGTTTATTCTACCAGGCAAGTCAGTTAAGAAAAAGTTCTTATTTTCAATGACGGCCTAGGAACAGTGGGTTAACTGTTCAGGGACAGAATGACTGATTTATATCTTGTCAACTTGGGTAAACCGTTACGGTTATTGGCCCAACGCTCTAACCACTAGGCTACCTGCTGGTTACTGGCCCAACGCTCTAACCACTAGGCTACCTGCTGGTTACTGCACCAACACTCTAACCACTAGGCTACCTGCTGGTTACTGGCCCAACTCTCTAACCACTAGGCTACCTGCTGGTTATTGGCCCAACGCTCTAACCACTAGGCTACCTGCTGGTTATTGGCCCAACGCTCTAACCACTAGGCTACCTGCTGGTTATTGGCCCAACGCTCTAACCACTAAGCTACCTGCTGGTTACTGGCCCAACGCTCTAACCACTAGGCTACCTGCTGGTTATTGGCCCAACGCTCTAACCACTAGGCTACCTGCTGGTTACTGGCCCAACGCTCTAACCACTAGGCTACCTGCTGGTTACTGGCCCAACGCTCTAACCACTAGGCTACCTGCTGGTTACTGGCCCAACGCTCTAACCACTAGGGCCACTGAAGTGTTTCGGTTACAGCTAAGGGTGATATTCTATCTTGTAATTTGCTTTGTCAAACCATAAAACTGTATAAACACTGTATATCTTTAACGGGTTTCTCTAGCAGGAATCAACCCCCTCGTCCTGATGTTGTATGTCGTTAACGGGTTTCTCTAGAAGGAATCAACCCCCTCCTCCTGATGTTGTATGTCGTTAACGGGTTTCTCTAGCAGGAATCAACACCCTCATCCTGATGTTGTATATCTTTAACGGGTTTCTCTAGCAGGAATCAACCCCCTCATCCTGATGTTGTATGTCGTTAACGGGTTTCTATAGCAGGAATCAACCCCGTCATCCTGATGTTGTAAGCCTTTAATGGGTTTCTCTAGCAGGAATCAACCCCCTCGTCCTGATGTTGTATGTCGTTAACGGGTTTCTCTAGCAGGAATCAACCCCCTCATCCTGATGTTGTATATCTTTAATGGGTTTCTCTAGCAGGAATCAACCCCCTCGTCCTGATGTTGTATGTCGTTAACGGGTTTCTCTAGCAGGAATCAACCCCCAGGTTTCTCTAGCAGGAATCAACCCCCTCCTCCTGATGTTGTATGTCGTTAACGGGTTTCTCTAGCAGGAATCAACACCCTCGTCCTGATGTTGTATGTCGTTAACGGGTTTCTCTAGCAGGAATCAACCCCCAGGTTTCTCTAGCAGGAATCAACCCCTCGTCCTGATGTTGTATGTCTTTAACGGGTTTCTCTAGCAGGAATCAACCCCAGGTTTCTCTAGCAGGAATCAACCCCCTCGTCCTGATGTTGTATGTCTTTAACGGGTTTCTCTAGCAGGAATCAACCCCCAGGTTTCTCTAGCAGGAATCAACCCCCTCCTCCTGATGTTGTATGTCTTTAACGGGTTTCTCTAGCAGGAATCAACCCCCAGGTTTCTCTAGCAGGAATCAACACCCTCGTCCTGATGTTGTATGTCGTTAACGGGTTTCTCTAGCAGGAATCAACCCCCAGGTTTCTCTAGCAGGAATCAACACCCTCGTCCTGATGTTGTATGTCTTTAACGGGTTTCTCTAGCAGGAATCAACCCCGTCATCCTGATGTTGTATGTCTTTAACGGGTTTCTCTAGCAGGAATCAACACCCTCCTCCTGATGTTGTATGTCTTTAACGGGTTTCTCTAGCAGGAATCAACACCCTCCTCCTGATGTTGTATGTCTTTAACGGGTTTCTCTAGCAGGAATCAACCCCGTCATCCTGATGTTGTATGTCTTTAACGGGTTTCTCTAGCAGGAATCAACACCCTCCTCCTGATGTTGTATGTCTTTAACGGGTTTCTCTAGCAGGAATCAACCCCCTCATCCTGATGTTGTAAGCCTTTAACGGGTTTAACGGGTTTCTCTAGCAGGAATCAACCCCGTCATCCTGATGTTGTATGTCTTTAACGGGTTTCTCTAGCAGGAATCAACCCCCTCATCCTGATGTTGTAAGCCTTTAACTGGTTCTCTAGCAGGAATCAACTCCCTCATCCTGATGTTGTATGTCTTTAACGGGTTTAACTGGTTCTCTAGCAGGAATCAACCTGATGTTGTATGTCTTTAACGGGTTTAACTGGTTCTCTAGCAGGAATCAACCTGATGTTGTAAGCACCATGCTTTACCAACTGAGCCACACAGTTGGTGTCACCCACTGAAAAAACCCATGACATCCGAGTTGAGAAATAACTGTCATTTAAAACGAATGATTCACGTTGTTTCTCAACAGTTTCTCTTACCACACCAGAGTACAGCCAGGCATGATGACCACCAGACCAAGACAGACATTTTTTTGATGTTTTTTTTAAAATATCCATATATATTTGTATTGAGCTTTTATTTGGACAGGAGGATCACCATTGAGAGCAGGGTCTAATCTGAAGGGAGCCCTTTGAACCTGAACACGCAACTTAATACGACCTAGTAGCACCCTCTACACGTTACAATAAACACAACCAGATTCATCAAATCAAACACAACTATCTCCCTCAAAATGTATCTGAACTGTTCAATGGAGACCAGGCTATCCCCCCAGTGGAGACCAGGCTATCCCCCCAATGTAGACCAGGCTACCCCCAATGGAGACCAGGTTACCCCCAATGGAGACCAGGCTACCCCCCCCAGTGGAGACCAGACTATCCCCCCCAGTGGAGACCAGGCCACCCCCAATGGAGACCAGGCTATCCCGCCACCCCCCAATGGAGACCAGGCTATCCCCCTCCCCCCAATGGAGACCAGGCTATCCCCCCCCCAATGGAGACTAGGCTATCCCCCCCTCTCAGTGGAGACCCGCGGGACCTCCAAAACCAGCAAGTCAAGAAGGCGGGTCTGAAAACTGCTGGATCTCCAGTGAATGCATGAGCTGAGGTAGTAGGAGGAGTCTCTGAAGAACCCTTCTGGTAGTCAGAGACTCCCAGCCGACAGAACCATTCAAAATGCAGTGATGTGAATGGGAATTGTCCCCAGTGATAAAGCACAGTGTTGAGTGATAGACTGTCTTAATCTAAAGGTCTCATATATGCAGATAATATCACCATAACTGGGTGAAGTGTTGCTTGTACAATCTTCCTTTCTACTTTCTGTAAAAGAAACCAATCCTAATTCTCTGTTTTTTTTTGTGTCAATTTTTCAATGTGTGTTTTAAAAGAGAGCTTGTCATCAATCCCCCCACCCCCAAAAAAAGTACTGTTAGGTTCTAATATTTCAGAGGAAATAACTCACGGACACTAGAGAAGCTGAACCAAGTTGAATTCATCCCAAAGGTTCGATACAGCTGTGATTTGGACACAGACAAGGCTTCCCCTGTAGTGGTATTAATACCCCACTTTGGGTGGTCTCCTTATCTCTAAACATTGCATCATCCCTGCTGAGCAGGGAACTTAGTGATATGAGCCTTCCACGGTTTCTCCACCTTATCAGTACTGTCACACATGATCATGTTCCCTGCACTCAGCTCCTCCCAAGCTTAATTATGGCCCCCTCTCATGTCTCTTTTGTAACTAATGTTCCTATACTCTGAGTATATGTCACGGCCGTCGTCGTGGAAATGACCGGACCAAGGTGCAGTGTGGTGAGCGTACATTTTCCTTTAATTCGTTATAAATGTCGCCAACATAAACAAGAAACAAAGAAACGACCGTGAAGCTGACTAGGGCTATAGTCAAAGACAACTACACACAAACTACAAAAGAAAAAAGGCTGCCTAAGTATGATTCCCAATTAGAGACAACAATAGACAGCTGTCCCCGATTGAGAACCATACCCGGCCAAAACATAGAAACAGAAAACATAGAAATAAAGAAACTAGAATGCCCACCCAAGTCACACCCTGGCCTACCCAAAATAGAGAATAAATGGCCAGGGCGTGATAGTATAACAATGTTCAAAGTTAACACAAGAATCCAATAGTACTTAAAATGGAGAACTTGCACAACTTGGGCTCCCTTCAATGTGCAAACGCGCACGTCCTCAGAGAACAAAATGCGTCTGGTTTTAATTCGCATTTAGCGCTAGTTTAAAAGATCAGTAAGTGATTTTTGAATCGAGTCAAAACCATGTTGAAGGTCCTAAATGGCCTGCTATACAGAGGGGGCACAGGAGTGAATCACTAGCCTCCACGTAGAAATGTATGTTACAGGTTTCAACAGGTAGACCAATGTTATTTATATAAATAATGAAGGAAACAGGGTCCCAAAATCCACCCCTGCTGAAAACCTTCCCCGATATTGAGGAAACTACATTTCTACCGTCAGTAAGCACACGTTGTGTCCTGTCCGTTAGATCATCGTTGATTCCTGATCGAGGCTCATTTCAAACAACCTTTGAACAAGTAAGAAATGGTCAACTGTATCAAATGCCTTTTGACAGGTCAATAAATAAGGCAGCGCAATGATTTCTATGGTCTAAATAATATAGCACATCGTCTTAGACCTGTGTAGCTGCTGAAACGGTGTTATGTCCAGGTCTAACAACACCAGTCGAACACCAGTCTAACACCAGACACAACACCAGACACAACACCAGTCTAACACTAGACACAACACCAGTCTAACACCAGACACAACACCAGTCTAACACCAGATACAACAAGAGTCTAACACCAGACACAACACCAGTCTAACACCAGACACAACACCAGTCTAACACCAGATACAACACCAGTCTAACACCAGACACAACACCAGTCTAACACCAGTCTAACACCAGACACAACACCAGACACAACACCAGTCTAACACCAAACACAACACCAGTCTAACACCAGATACAACACCAGTCTAACACCAGACACAACACCAGTCTAACACCATACACAACACCAGACACAACACCAGTCTAACACCATACACAACACCATACACAACACCAGACACAACACCAGTCTAACAGCAGACACAACACCAGTCTAACACTAGACACAACACCAGTCTAACACCAGACACGACACCAGTCTAACACCAGACACAACACCAGTCTAACACCAGACACAACACCAGTCTAACACTAGACACAACACCAGTCTAACACCAGACACAACACCAGTCTAACACTAGACACAACACCAGTCTAACACCAGACACAACACCAGTCTAACACCAGACACAACACCAGTCTAACACCAGACACAACACCAGACACAACACCAGTCTAACACTAGACACAACACCAGACACAACACCAGTCTAACACCAGACACAACACCAGTCTAACACCAGACACAACACCAGTCTAACACCAGACACAACACCAGTCTAACACCAGACACAACACCAGTATAACACCAGACACAACACCATACACAACACCAGACTAACACCAGACACAACAGCAGTCTAACACCAGACACAACACCAGTCTAACACCAGACACAACACCAGTCTAACACCAGACACAACAGCAGTCTAACACCAGACACAACAGCAGTCTCACACCAGAAGTGACAAAAGTTCTAAACTGCCAGTTGGCCAGGGACTCTAGATCTCTGGCAAGGCAAGATAACTTGAAAATTGGATGGTATTTATCCAAGTCAGAAGGATCTCCGCCTTTGTGTCGGGGGGGGGACTTGTGTCATTTTCCAGATCTTAAGGATAACTCCAGAAACAACTGTCAAGTTACAAATATAGGTTAATAATTCTGCAATAAGTGGGGCAAAAAGCTGCAGCAAAAAGTAATCAAGTGAGTCAGCCACAGTGGATTTGTTTCACATCAATCTACAATAAGGCACTTAAGTACATCATAGACATCAAATGATTGAAATGTGGAAGTGGGGAGAAGAAAAGCACAGACAGAAGCAACACGACAACACAAGACGGTTGACCTTTAAACAGGACAATATGCACAAGGCCGCTGGGCTGACCAACTGGCAAATATCTTCACTGACATTTCAACCTCTCCCTGTCCGAGTCTGTAATACCAACATGTTTCAAGCAGACCACCATAGTCCCTGTGCCCAAGAACACAAAGGTAACCTGACTAAATGACTACCGACCTGTAGCACTCACATCTGTAGCCATGAAGTGCTTTGAAAGGTTGGTCATGGCTTCCATCAACACCATTATCCCAGAAACCCTAGACCCACTCCAATTTGCATACAGCACCAACAGATCCACAGAGGATGAAATCTCTATTGTACTCCATACTGCCTTTTCCCACCTGGACAAAAGGAACACCTACTACAGCTCAGCATTCAACACCATAGTGCCCTCAAAGCTCATCATTAAGCTAAGGACCTTGGGACTAAACACCTCCCGCTGCAACTGGATCCTGGACTTCCGCCACGCTGGTCCTCAACATGACGGTCACTCAGGGGTGCGTGCTCAGTCCCTTCCTGTACTCCCTGCTCACTCATGACTGCACAGCCAGGCACGACTCCAACACTATCATTAAGTTGGCTGATGACACAACAGTGGTAGGCCTGATCACCGACAAGAACAAGACAGCCTATAGGGAGGAGGTCAGAGACCTGGCCGTGTGGTGCCAGGACAACAACCTCTCCCTCAATGTGATCAAGACAAAGGAGATTATTGTGGACTACAGGAAAAAGAGGACCCGAGCACGCCCCCATTCTCATCGACGGGGCTGTAGTGGAGCAGGTTGAGAGCTTCAAATTCCTTGGTGTCCACATCACCCAAAAACGAATATGTTGTGAAGAGGGCACAACAAAGTCTATTTCCCCTCAGGAGACTGAAAAGATTTGGTATGGGTCCTCAGATCCTCAAAAGGTTTTACAGCTGCACCATCGAGAGCATCCTGACGGGTTGCATCACTGCCTGGTTTGGCAACTGTTCGGCCTCCGACCGCAAGGCACTACAGAGGGTAGTGTGACCAGCCCAGTACATCACCAGGGCTAAGTAAGGTGAAACACCTGTTGTATTCAGCATTTCACTGTAAGGTGAAGCACCTGTTGTATTCGACACATGTGACAAATAACATTTGATTTGATGCGACATGACAACACAAGACTGAAGCAACACGACAACACAAGACTGAAGCAACACGACATCACAAGACTGCGTCACAAGTAGACAGCGAAGAGGAACCATCGACGGATAGATAGACCCTTGACTCAGAACATTAAAACGCTCTGACAGTTAGTCAGTCACCATGTCTGGCCTATTCAGCTACTCAGCTATAAGGAAGTTCCTTGAAACAATGCAATGAGCTCTGAATTCCATGGAAAATAACGCTGTACTCAGACCAAAGTCATCAGAGGGGTGCAGCGTTACGATATGTCACTACTCAGGGTAATGATGCAGGGTATTTTTTTATTTTTCCTTTATTTTACTAGGCAAGTCAGTTAGGGTCCTGTGTGGCTCAGTCGGTAGAGCATGGCGCTTGCAACGCCAAGCGTCGTGGGTTTGATTCCCGCTAGGGCCACCCATATGTAAAAAGTAGTGGCCCCAGCCGACTTGTAAGTCGCTTTGGACAAAAGCGTCTGCTAAATGGGATATATTATTATATTTATATTTTATATATTAAGAACAAATTCTTATTTTCAATGACGGCCTAGGAACAGTGGGTTAACTGCCTGTTCAGGAGCAGAATGGCAGATTTGTCAGCTTGGGGATTTGAACTTGCAACCTTTTGGTTACTAGTCCAACGCTCTAACCACTAGGCTACCCTGCTGCCCCGTAAGAGTCACAGTCTCTTGATTTGAGGATGTGGACTGCACGGAGACCTCAAAGTGGGTTTCAAAATCGTTAAAGACAAATTATTTTAACCTGAAACATTTATCAAAGACATTTATAGTAGGATATTATGAGGACTTGGAATGACATGACTTCAGTGCTGGTCAGGCTCGTCATGGATGGATGGGGTTGGAGAACAGTTCAACTCTACCACAGAGGACAGGTCAGGCTCGTCATGGATGGATGGGGTTGGAGAACAGCTCAACTCTACCACTGAGGACTGGTCAGGCTCGTCATGGATGGATGGGGTTGGAGAACAGCTCAACTCTACCACAGAGGACAGGTCAGGCTCGTCATGGATGGATGGGGTTGGAGAACAGCTCAACTCTACCACAGAGGACAGGTCAGGCTCGTCATGGATGGATGGGGTTGGAGAACAGCTCAACTCTACCACAGAGGACAGGTCAGGCTCGTCATGGATGGATGAGGTTGGAGAATAGCTCAACTCTACCACAGAGGACAGGTCAGGCTCGTCATGGATGGATGGGGTTGGAGAACAGCTCAACTCTACCACTGAGGACTGGTCAGGCTCGTCATGGATGGATGGGGTTGGAGAACAGCTCAACTCTACCACTGAGGACTGGTCAGGCTCGTCATGGATGGATGGGGTTGGAGAACAGCTCAACTCTACCACTGAGGACTGGTCAGGCTCGTCATGGATGGATGGGGTTGGAGAACAGCTCAACTCTACCACTGAGGACTGGTCAGGCTCGTCATGGATGGATGGGGTTGGAGAACAGCTCAACTCTACCACTGAGGACTGGTCAGGCTCGTCATGGATGGATGGGGTTGTAGAACAGCTCAACTCTACCACTGAGGACTGGTCAGGCTCGTCATGGATGGATGGTGTTAGAGAATAGCTTAACCATTGACAGCACTTCTCACAGTGCTTGATCAACCTCTCTGATAATCTAATCAACCTCTCTGATAAACTAATCAACCTCTCTGATAATCTAATCAACCTCTCTGATAATCTAATCAACTCTGATAAATGTATCAACCTCTCTGTTAATCTAACTTTTAATGGATGGTGTGACGGAAGCTATGAACATCCTTCTGAATTGATTTTGAACATCCCAGAGAAGACAATAGAGGCGTCCATTTGCTCAGTAAGTAACGCATCGTAACGTGCACTGCTTATTGCAATGTTCCCCCTTAAAAGCCAACTTCTTACTACATGCCCCCAAAAATGCAGAATCCCTGTTTCTTCTGACCTTCTCGTTGTGTTGCGCTGTTTTAACCGGCTTGAACCTTCGTCCATTTACATGATCAATGCGACTTTTTCCCAAAAGCTTGAATCTAATGTGGGCAATGATAAGGAGCCCTCCCCCCCCAAAAAAATCACTATATTGTTGTTAGCTTTAGCTAGTCATTTTGACGGAGAAAACTGCACTCTACTCAAGTTATCAGGGTGAATTTAAATAAATGTCACTAAATCGACTCAAAAATAATGTTTTAAAAACAAGAAAACATTGTGTAATCTCCCTCCTGTAGTTTGAAGAAACTAATTTGACTTGAATAATATGTTCAACTATCTCAATCTATCCAACAATGTCACCAACTCACCAAGCTTCTAAATCACACATAGTGCCTGGTTCATTCCCTGATCCTTGATTGGATGGACAACATGTTAGTTCATACTGCAAAAGCTTTGAATGTTCCGGAGGAGGTCCTCCAGAAATCGTCATAATTACCAAGTGGAAGGGAGTGAGGAGCACGATCCTCGAACGGTTTGTATTTATGTGAGTGTAGCCAGAGGAGGATGGAAGCTAGCTGTCCTCCGGCTACACCATGGCGCTCCCCTAGAGGGTGCTGTTGAGGCTACTGTAGACCTTCATTGCAAAGCAGTGTGTTTTAATCTGTCACGTGTGCTCCCTGTCTGGCCTCTAGGTCACCAGGCAGCTGATTATTGTGCACAGCTGTCACCAACGTCACGAGCATCAGCTGGACTCCATCACCTCCTTGATTACCTGCCCTGTTTATGTCCCTCCCTTCGGTTCCTTCCCCAGGCGTTATTGTTTCTGTTTCAGTTTCCTGTCTGTCTGCTGTTCGTGTTTCTGTTTCCTGTCTGTCTGCTGTTAGTGTTTCTGTTTCAGTTTCCTGTCTGTCTGCTGTTAGTGTTTCTGTTTCAGTTTCCTGTCTGTCTGCTGTTAGTGTTTCTGTTTCCTGTCTGTCTGCTGTTAGTGTTTCTGTTTCAGTTTCCTGTCTGTCTGCTGTTAGTGTTTCTGTTTCCTGTCTGTCTGCTGTTCGTGTTTCTGTTTCAGTTTCCTGTCTGTCTGCTGTTAGTGTTTCTGTTTCAGTTTCCTGTCTGTCTGCTGTTCGTGTTTCAGTTTCCTGTCTGTCTGCTGTTAGTGTTTCTGTTTCAGTTTCCTGTCTGTCTGCTGTTAGTGTTTCAGTTTCAGTTTCCTGTCTGTCTGCTGTTAGTGTTTCAGTTTCCTGTCTGTCTGCTGTTAGTGTTTCAGTTTCAGTTTCCTGTCTGTCTGCTGTTAGTGTTTCAGTTTCCTGTCTGTCTGCTGTTAGTGTTTCAGTTTCCTGTCTGTCTGCTGTTAGTGTTTCAGTTTCCTGTCTGTCTGCTGTTCGTGTTTCTGGTTTTGTATAATGTCCCGTTTATTTGTTAAATATTCCCTCCCTGTACTTGCTTCCCTGACTCTCAGTGCACATTCGTTACATCAGGTGAATATCAGGTGAATATGTTTAATTTGACAGTTTTATCTAAAAGTAAACAGCAATAATGATCTAAATCTATCTGAATTACAACGCTTTGAGATTTCTTTACGTAATGAATAGCGCTATAAACGTTTGAAAAAAGTTTTTATTGTTATTGAGAAAATAACATTTTTTAATCGTTCATTATTTCACATTTTTCTGAAAATCACTGAGAAGCATGGTCCTACCCATCCTCCTCTGAGGACCCTCCACACGCACGCGCGCACACACACACACACACACACACACACACAAACATACACACACACACGCACACACACGCACGCGCGCGCACACGCACGCGCACACACACACGCGCGCGCGCGCACACACGCACACGCGCGCACGCGCACACACACACACACACACACACAAGGAAAAGGCCACCATCTAAGTATCAGAACATTTGGTTATAGCCCTGATGCAGATGTAAAGATGTCTGTTGATATTTGCACTGTGAAAGTCCTTTCATATGCAGGTTGGATACTCCGTTGCCAGGGAGACCGTGTGTATAGTATAGGGACACTGTCATACCGAAGTTGAGTAGTAGTTGGGGCGTCAGGGAAGGGGTTGGGGCTGAAGTGTGTGTGTGTGTGTGTGTGTGTGTGTGTGTGTGTGTGTGTGTGTGTGTGTGTGTGTGTGTGTGTGTGTGTGTGTGTGTGTGTGTGTGTGTGTGTAGTGTGGAGGGATCCTGTATTCTAGAATGATTGAAATCTCTCTGTATACTGTAACCTGACCCCTCTCTGGTCGCCAGGTCTCTGCTGTCTTCAGGGGTCGCTGGGCGTAGCAGAGTCAGGACACGGAGGTCTCTGCTGTCTTCAGGGGTCGCAGGGCGTAGCAGAGTCATGACACGGAGGTCTCTGCTGTCTTCAGGGGTCGCAGGGCGTAGCAGAGTCAGGACACGGAGGTCTCTGCTGTCTTCAGGGGTCGCAGGGCGTAGCAGAGTCAGGACACGGAGGTCTCTGCTGTCACACAGGGGTCGCAGGGCGTAGCAGAGTCAGGACACGGAGGACTCTGCTGTCTTCAGGGGTCGCAGGGCGTAGCAGAGTCAGGACACGGGGGTCTCTGCTGTCTTCAGGGGTCGCTGGGCGTAGCAGAGTCAGGCCACGGAGGTCTCTGCTGTCACACAGGGGTCGCTGGGCGTAGCAGTGTCAGGCCACGGAGGTCTCTGCTGTCACACAGGGGTCGCTGGGCGTAGCAGAGTCAGGCCACGGAGGTCTCTGCTGTCACACAGGGGTCGCTGGGCGTAGCAGAGTCAGGACACGGAGGTCTCTGCTGTCACACAGGGGTCGCTGGGCGTAGCAGTGTCAGGTCACGGAGGTCTCTGCTGTCTTCAGGGGTCGCTGGGCGTAGCAGAGTCAGGACACGGAGGTCTCTGCTGTCTTCAGGGGTCGCTGGGCGTAGCAGAGTCAGGACACGGAGGTCTCTGCTGTCTTCAGGGGTCGCTGGGCGTAGCAGAGTCAGGACACGGAGGTCTCTGCTGTCTTCAGGGGTCGCTGGGCGTAGCAGAGTCAGGACACGGAGGTCTCTGCTGTCACACAGGGGTCGCTGGGCGTAGCAGAGTCAGGTCACGGAGGTCTCTGCTGTCACACAGGGGTCGCAGGGCGTAGCAGAGTCAGGTCACGGAGGTCTCTGCTGTCACACAGGGGTCGCAGGGCGTAGCAGAGTTAGGTCACGGAGGTCTCTGCTGTCACACAGGGGTCGCTGGGCGTAGCAGAGTCAGGACACGGAGGTCTCTGCTGTCTTCAGGGGTCGCAGGGCGTAGCAGAGTCAGGACACGGAGGACTCTGCTGTCTTCAGGGGTCGCAGGGCGTAGCAGAGTCAGGACACGGGGGTCTCTGCTGTCTTCAGGGGTCGCTGGGCGTAGCAGAGTCAGGCCACGGAGGTCTCTGCTGTCACACAGGGGTCGCTGGGCGTAGCAGTGTCAGGCCACGGAGGTCTCTGCTGTCACACAGGGGTCGCTGGGCGTAGCAGAGTCAGGCCACGGAGGTCTCTGCTGTCACACAGGGGTCGCTGGGCGTAGCAGAGTCAGGACACGGAGGTCTCTGCTGTCACACAGGGGTCGCTGGGCGTAGCAGTGTCAGGTCACGGAGGTCTCTGCTGTCTTCAGGGGTCGCTGGGCGTAGCAGAGTCAGGACACGGAGGTCTCTGCTGTCTTCAGGGGTCGCTGGGCGTAGCAGAGTCAGGACACGGAGGTCTCTGCTGTCTTCAGGGGTCGCTGGGCGTAGCAGAGTCAGGACACGGAGGTCTCTGCTGTCTTCAGGGGTCGCTGGGCGTAGCAGAGTCAGGACACGGAGGTCTCTGCTGTCACACAGGGGTCGCTGGGCGTAGCAGAGTCAGGTCACGGAGGTCTCTGCTGTCACACAGGGGTCGCAGGGCGTAGCAGAGTCAGGTCACGGAGGTCTCTGCTGTCACACAGGGGTCGCAGGGCGTAGCAGAGTTAGGTCACGGAGGTCTCTGCTGTCACACAGGGGTCGCTGGGCGTAGCAGAGTCAGGACACGGAGGTCTCTGCTGTCTTCAGGGGTCGCAGGGCGTAGCAGAGTCAGGACACGGAGGTCTCTGCTGTCTTCAGGGGTCGCAGGGCGTAGCAGAGTCAGGTCACGGAGGTCTCTGCTGTCTTCAGGGGTCGCAGGGCGTAGCAGAGTCAGGACACGGAGGTCTCTGCTGTCTTCAGGGGTCGCTGGGTGTAGCAGAGTCAGGTCACGGAGGTCTCTGCTGTCACACAGGGGTCGCAGGGCGTAGCAGAGTCAGGACACGGAGGTCTCTGCTGTCACACAGGGGTCGCTGGGCGTAGCAGAGTCAGGTCACGGAGGTCTCTGCTGTCACACAGGGGTCGCTGGGCGTAGCAGTGTCAGGTCACGCAGGTCTCTGCTGTCACACAGGGGTCGCAGGGCGTAGCAGAGTCAGGTCACGGAGGTCTCTGCTGTCACACAGGGGTCGCTGGGCGTAGCAGAGTCAGGACACGGAGGTCTCTGCTGTCTTCAGGGGTCGCAGGGCGTAGCAGAGTCAGGACACGGAGGTCTCTGCTGTCTTCAGGGGTCGCAGGGCGTAGCAGAGTCAGGTCACGGAGGTCTCTGCTGTCTTCAGGGGTCGCAGGGCGTAGCAGAGTCAGGACACGGAGGTCTCTGCTGTCTTCAGGGGTCGCTGGGCGTAGCAGAGTCAGGTCACGGAGGTCTCTGCTGTCTTCAGGGGTCGCAGGGCGTAGCAGAGTCAGGTCACGGAGGTCTCTGCTGTCTTCAGGGGTCGCAGGGCGTAGCAGTGTCAGGTCACGGAGGTCTCTGCTGTCTTCAGGGGTCGCAGGGCGTAGCAGAGTCAGGTCACGGAGGTCTCTGCTGTCTTCAGGGGTCGCTGGGCGTAGCAGAGTCAGGACATGGAGGTCTCTGCTGTCTTCAGGGGTCGCAGGGCGTAGCAGAGTCAGGTCACGGAGGTCTCTGCTGTCTTCAGGGGTTGCTGGGCGTAGCAGAGTCAGGTCACGGGGCCATTGTGTGTCCATCACCGGACACAGGCAAGCGCACCTCAGATCAGGTATCCTGTTATTCAACACACTGCTGTTACTGTCTATTATCTATCCTTTACCCCTACCTACAGTATACTGCTGTTACTGTCTATTATCTATCCTTTACCCCTACCTACAGTATACTGCTGTTACTGTCTATTATCTATCCTTTACCCCTACCTACAGTATACTGCTGTTACTGTCTATTATCTATCCTTTACCCCTACCTACAGTATACTGCTGTTACTGTCTATTATCTATCCTTTACCCCTACCTACAGTATACTGCTGTTACTGTCTATTATCTATCCTTTACCCCTACCTACAGTATACTGCTGTTACTGTCTATTATCTATCCTTTACCCCTACCTACAGTATACTGCTGTTACTGTCTATTATCTATCCTTTACCCCTACCTACAGTATACTGCTGTTACTGTCTATGATCTATCCTTTACCCCTACCTACAGTATACTGCTGTTACTGTCTATTATCTATCCTTTACCCCTACCTACAGTATACTGCTGTTACTGTCTATTATCTATCCTTTACCCCTACCTACAGTATACTGCTGTTACTGTCTATTATCTATCCTTTACCCCTACCTACAGTATACTGCTGTTACTGTCTATTATCTATCCTTTACCCCTACCTACAGTATACTGCTACTACTGTCTATTATCTATCCTTTACCCCTACCTACAGTATACTGCTGCTACTGTCTATTATCTATCCTTTACCCCTACCTACAGTATACTGCTGTTACTGTCTATTATCTATCCTTTACCCCTACCTACAGTATACTGCTGTTACTGTCTATTATCTATCCTTTACCCCTACCTACAGTATACTGCTGTTACTGTCTATTATCTATCCTTTACCCCTACCTACAGTATACTGCTGTTACTGTCTATTATCTATCCTTTACCCCTACCTACAGTATACTGCTGTTACTGTCTATTATCTATCCTTTACCCCTACCTACAGTATACTGCTGTTACTGTCTATTATCTATCCTTTACCCCTACCTACAGTATACTGCTGTTAATGTCTATTATCTATCCTTTACCCCTACCTACAGTATACTGCTGTTACTGTCTATTATCTATCCTTTACCCCTACCTACAGTATACTGCTGTTACTGTCTATTATCTATCCTTTACCCCTACCTACAGTATACTGCTGTTACTGTCTATTATCTATCCGTTACCCCCTACCTACAGTATACTGCTGTTACTGTCTATTATCTATTCTTTACCCCTACCTACAGTATACTGCTGTTACTGTCTATTATCTATCCTTTACCCCTACCTACAGTATACTGCTGTTACTGTCTATTGTCTATCCTTTACCCCTACCTACAGTACACTGCTGTTACTGTCTATTATCTATCCTTTACCCCTACCTACAGTATACTGCTGTTACTGTCTATTATCTATCCTTTACCCCTACCTACAGTATACTGCTGTTACTGTCTATTATCTATCCTTTACCCCTACCTACAGTACACTGCTGTTACTGTCTATTATCTATCCTTTACCCCTACCTACAGTACACTGCTGTTACTGTCTATTATCTATCCTTTACCCCTACCTACAGTATACTGCTGTTACTGTCTATTATCTATCCTTTACCCCTACCTACAGTATACTGCTGTTACTGTCTATTATCTATCCTTTACCCCTACCTACAGTATACTGCTGTTACTGTCTATTATCTATCCTTTACCCCTACCTACAGTATACTGCTGTTACTGTCTATTATCTATCCTTTACCCCTACCTACAGTATACTGCTGTTACTGTCTATTATCTATCCTTTACCCCTACCTACAGTACTGTTACAACACAGAGGCGGATGCAAGATGCAAGCAACGATGGTTTTAATGAATGTAGTTCACAGCAGCAACATGACAAACAGACTGTACTCAGAAGGAATCCGACCCAGGAACTCGGGCGCATCTTCCGATCATAACGTGCTGAGAAAACCAGGGGAGTGTGTCCGGATGAGTAGGAAGGAGCACAGCAGAGAATCCACACAAGAGAAGAGCACGGACACACGACACAACCTCAGAGAAGAAACAACGATCTGACAACAAGAAACACTGGTAACAGAACATATAAAGGGAAGATAAGTGGTTCCAGCTGGCGCAGACAATCAGGCCGAGATTGGGAAACCACGCCCACACAAACACTGGAGAGAGAGAGAGAGAGAGAGAGAGAGACGGAGGCAGTGGATTCATGAACCGTGACAATACCCCCCCCCCTAGGAACGCCTCTTGGCGTTCCCAGGCGAATTTACCTGTCGATTGAAATCATCGATAAGGGAGTGATCCAGAATGTCCCTAGCAGGTACCCAACTTCTCTCTTCCGGGCCGTAACCCTCCCAGTCCACCAGGTACTGGAATCCGCGTCCCCTCCTTCTAGAGTCCAAAATACGATTGACAGAAAAGGTGGTTTCCCCATCAACAAGTCGTGGCGGCGGGGGAACCGGGACCGCGGGTTAATGCGTGCCTGAAACACAGGTTTTATTTTAGACACATGAAAGGTAGGATGAATTCTCCTATACGCCGGAGGAAGCTTGAGCCGGACCGCCACCGGACTAATGATCCTGGTGACTCTGAACGGGCCGATAAATTTTGGGGCAAGCTTGTTCGAAACGGATCGGAGTGGAATGTTCTTAGTAGAAAGCCACACTCTTTGGCCAACGACGTATACCGGAGGCTTCGACCGGTGGCGATCGGCCTTAGCCTTGGTGCGCGCCCCCACCCGGAGAAGAGTCTCACGGGCTCTGCTCCATGCGTGACGGCACCTCTGGATGAAAGCGTGAGCGGAGGGAACAGTGACCTCGGACTCCGTACTGGGAAAGATAGGTGGCTGGTAACCTAAACTACACTCAAACGGAGAGAGACCCGTGGCTGCCACTGGCAACGAATTGTGAGCGTACTCAACCATAGAGAGTTGTTGACTCCAGGAAGAGGGATTCTTAGAAACCAAACATCGCAACACTCTCTCCAAATCTTGGTTGGCCCTTTCCGTTTGACCGTTGCTCTGGGGATGAAACCCTGAAGACAGGCTGACACTCGCTCCCAGTAACCTACAAAACTCTTGCCAAAACTTGGACACAAATTGGGGCCCCGGTCAGAAACTACGTCCATCGGCAGGCCATGTAAGCGAAAGACGTGATCCACGACAGTTACCGCTGTCTCCTTGGCAGATGGTAATTTAGGCAAGGGAATAAAATGAGCCGCCTTCGAGAACCGGTCCACCACGGTCAAAACAACCGTCTTGCCCTGGGAGGGCGGGAGGCCGGTAACAAAATCTAGCGCGATGTGGGACCAGGGTCTCGAAGGGACCGACAGCGGTTGGAGTAACCCATCTGGGGGTCGATTAGAAGTCTTCCCAGTGGCACAAACCGAGCAGGCCAAGACAAAACTGTGAATGTCACGAGCCATCAGTGGCCACCAAAAGCGTTGCTTAACCAAAAAGCTAGTGCGGCTGACTCCTGGATGACACGCTACGTTGGAGCAGTGCCCCCACCGAATAACATCGGACCGACACCCCTCCGGCACAAACAACCGATTAGGCGGGCAACCGGGCGGAGGCGTGACCCCCTCTAAGGCCGTTTTGACCCTCGATTCAACCTCCCATGTGAGTGTGGAGACCACTAGGGTCCCGGGTAGGATGCACTCGGGAGTGGATGGGCGTTCGGAATGGTCAAAAATGCGAGAAAGGGAATCGGGTTTGACATTCTTGGAACCCGGGCGATACGAGAGAGAGAAGTCAAAACGTCCGAAAAAGTGCCCACCGCGCCTGCCTGGAGTTGAGTCGCTTGGCGGTTCTGATATACTCCAAATTCTTGTGATCGGTCCAAACTATAAAAGGTACCCCGAACCCTCTAACCAATGGCGCCACTCCTCCAGTGCTAACTTCACTGCCAACAACTCTCTGTTGCCAATGTCGTAGTTGCGTTCCGCAGGTGATAACCGATGGGAAAGGAACGCGCAAGGGTGCATCTTGTTGTCAGAAGAGGAACGTTGGGAAAGTACCGCACCTACCCCCACCTCTGAAGCGTCCACCTCCACCACGAACTGACGCGAGGGATCGGGAGCTATGAGGATAGGAGCCGAAACAAAGCGGCTCTTGAGTTTGGCGAATGCAGCCTCGGCTGTATCGGACCACCTGAACGTCTCTCTGGGAGAGGTTAAGGCGGTAAGAGGAGCGACTATCTGGCTAAAGTTGCGAACGAAACGCCGGTAGAAATTGGCGAATCCCAGAAACCTCTGTAGGGCCTTACGGGAATCTGGGCTTGGCCAATCCACCACAGCCTTAACCTTGTCGGGATCCATGCGAATGCCTTCAGTCGAGACGATGTAACCTAGGAATGGAACGGATTGTGCATGAAAAATGCATTTCTCCGCCTTGACAAAAAGTCCATTCTCCAACAACCTCTGAAGCACTCGTCTGACGTGTTGAGCGTGTTCCTGGAGAGAAGAAGAAAAAATCAGTATGTCATCCAGGTAAACATATATGAACTGATCAATCATATCTCTCAGCACGTCATTGACGAGTGCCTGGAAAACCGCTGGGGAGTTGGATAGCCCAAAAGGCATGACCAAATATTCGAAGTGCCCTCTGGGGGTGTTAAACGCGGTCTTCCATTCGTCCCCCTCCCTTATGCGAACCAAATGATATGCATTACGTAAATCCAACTTAGTGAACACGGATGCTCCCTGTAACCTTTCAAAGGCGGAGGACATCAACGGTAAGGGATAGGTATTCTTCACTGTGATGTTATTCAACCCACGGTAATCAATGCAAGGACGCAGAGATCCGTCCTTCTTCCCCACAAAGAAGAACCCCGCCCCGCTGGAGAAGAGGAAGGACGAATGAATTTAGATGCCAGAGAACCAGAGATGTATCTCTCCATAGCCTCCCTCTCAGGAACAGAAAGTGAATATAACTTGCCTTTAGGCGGAGACTCACCTGGCAATAATTCTATTGCACAGTCATAGGGACGATGCGGAGGAAGGGAAGCAGCACGGGACTTACTGAACACCTCCTTCAGGTCGAGGTATTCAACGGGCACGTTAGACAAATCCACTGCCTCCTCTAGAAACACAGAATCAGACACAGACGAACAAGCAGACACTAAACAGGACTCAAGACACTTGTTACTCCACATAGATATAGAGTTATGACCCCAGTCAACTCTGGGGTTGTGTTGGGTGAGCCAAGGGTGGCCGAGAACTAATGGTGCAAGGGTGAGTCCATGAGTAGGAATGATAGTGTCTCAGTGTGATTGCCAGAAGTGATGAGTGTGATAGGTTCAGTGGTGTGAGAAATGTTGGGGAGTTCTTGACCATTGAGAGCGTTGACGGATATCTTGTGCGTGAGTGAGGTGATAGGGATCTGGAGTTTGTGAGCGAGCTTGAAGTCCATGAAGTTACCCTCTGCTCCTGAGTCCAGTAAGGCTTGGGTGTCGTGCGTGTGGGTGGTCCATCTTAGTCTTACCGGGAGGAGAGTAGATGATGAGGTCTTCTCTGTGGTGACACCACCCGATAGTAGCCTCATGTTTACTACCGGGCCTGATCTTTTACCGGGCAGGAGTGGATAAAGTGGCCCGCTCTACCACAGTAGAGACAGAGTCCTTGGGATCTCCGCCTCTCCCTCTCTTCCCGGGAGAGCGAGCTCTCCCAGCTGCATGGGTTCGTGAGCGGAAGCTGAACTGGCCGTGTTCCCGACGCTGGCATGCCAGCCCTCCGTGTCGTTATACGGTCTGTTAGGGCATGCTCGGCGGCCAATACGACTCAGACGAGCGTCGACCCTCAGGGCTAGTTCCACTAGTCCATTTAAACTCCTGGGAAGGTCCAGAACATAAATCTCCTTCTGGATCCGGTCCTCCAGCCCATGCAGGAACATGTCCCACTGCGCCTCCTCGTTCCACTGACACTCAGCAGCCAGAGTGCGGAATTGGATGGAGTATTCCGATACTGAATGGTCTCCTTGGCGAAGGTCAGCGAGTAGTCTGGCCGTCTCCCTACCCGCCACGGCCCGATCGAAGACCCTTCTCATCTCCTCGGAGAGTGTCTGGAAAGAGGTGCAGCATGGGTCCTGGTTCGCCCACACCGCCGTTCCCCAGAGAGACGCTTTGCCTGATAGCAGTGTGAGTACGAATGCTACCTTAGACTGTTCATGGTTGAAGGTCCGTGGCTGCAACGAGAAATGCATGGAACATCTCGTAAGAAAGGCTCTGCAATAGTCAGGATCACCTGAATAACCCTCTGGTGTCGGTAGCCGTGGCTCTAGCTGGGAATCCGGCTCTGGCGGGGCGGGTTGAACTGCCGGTGTAGGTGTCGCAGCGGAACCCCTCAGATGTTGCAATTGTTGGGTCAGCTGGGATACCTGCGTCGAAAGGGCTTGTACTGCCCGACCTGTGCTGGAGATGTTCTCCTCTTGTTGATCCATTCTCGTGATACTGCGGGAAAGGAATTCGGTCAGACTCGTTGAACTCGCTGCATCCATGGTCTGGTCAGATCGTTCTGTTACAACACAGAGGCGGATGCAAGATGCAAGCAACGATGGTTTTAATGAATGTAGTTCACAGCAGCAACATGACAAACAGACTGTACTCAGAAGGAATCCGACCCAGGAACTCGGGCGCATCTTCCGATCATAACGTGCTGAGAAAACCAGGGAGTGTGTCCGGATGAGTAGGAAGGAGCACAGCAGAGAATCCACACAAGAGAAGAGCACGGACACACGACACAACCTCAGAGAAGAAACAACGATCTGACAACAAGAAACACTGGTAACAGAACATATAAAGGGAAGATAAGTGGTTCCAGCTGGCGCAGACAATCAGGCCGAGATTGGGAAACCACGCCCACACAAACACTGGAGAGAGAGAGAGAGAGAGAGAGAGAGAGACGGAGGCAGTGGATTCATGAACCGTGACAAGTACACTGCTGTTACTGTCTATTATCTATCCTTTACCCCTACCTACAGTATACTGCTGTTACTGTCTATTATCTATCCTTTACCCCTACCTACAGTATACTGCTGTTACTGTCTATTATCTATCCTTTACCCCTACCTACAGTATACTGCTGTTACTGTCTATGATCTATCCTTTACCCCTACCTACAGTATACTGCTGTTACTGTCTATTATCTATCCTGTTGCCTAGTCACTTTACCTATATGTACATAGCTACCTCAATTACCTCATACCCCTGCATATTGACTCAGTACTGGTACTTCCTGTATATAGCCATGTTATTACCTGGTACTTCCTGTGTATAGCCATGTTATTACCTGGTACTTCCTGTGTATAGCCATGTTATTACCTGGTACTTCCTGTATATAGCCATGTTATTACCTGGTACTTCCTGTGTATAGCCATGTTATTACCTGGTACTTCCTGTGTATAGCCATGTTATTACCTGGTACTTCCTGTGTATAGCCATGTTATTACCTGGTACTTCCTGTGTATAGCCATGTTATTATCTGGTACTTCCTGTATATAGCCATGTTATTACCTGGTACTTCCTGTGTATAGCCATGTTATTACCTGGTACTTCCTGTATATAGCCATGTTATTACCTGGTACTTCCTGTGTATATGTTTCACTGTTAGTCTTCATCTGTTGAATAGGAATCATGTGACCAATAACGCTAGATTGACACACACAACAAAAACTGCCAGAGGCAGTCGACTCATTAACTGGCCTGGTCAGGAGGGTTGACCGTTACGTAACCTTGAAACACTGTGTGTGTGTGTGTGTGTGTGTGTGTGTGTGTGTGTGTGTGTGTGTGTGTGTGTGTGTGTGTGTGTGTGTGTGTGTGTGTGCTTGGTAGCCCTGGGAGCGGTTTTGTTTCATCAGCTGATCAACTGGTGGACTTGGAGCCAGTGGGAAGATACAGGCAACTAGATGATATCCTACATATGATTATATCACCACCACATCACCTATTCTCTCTCTCTCCTGCCCCCCTCCTCTCTCTCTCTCTCATGCCCCCCTCCTCTCTCTCTCTCCTGCCCCCTCCTCTCTCTCTCTCTCCCTGCCCCCTCCTCTCTCTCTCTCTCTCCTCCTTCCTTTCTCCTGCCCCCTCTTCTCTCTCTCTCCTCTCTCTCTCTCTCTCTCTCTCCCTGCCCCCTCCTCTCTCTCTTTCCTGCCCCCTCGTCTCTCTCTCTCCCTTCACTTCTCCTGCCCCCTCCTCTCTCTCAACCTTTCTCAACCCTCCTCTCTTTCCCTGCCTCCTCTCTCTCTCTCTCTCTCTCTCTCTCTCTCTCGCAGTCTCTCTCGCTCACACTCTCTCTCTCTCCCTGCCCCCTCCTCCACTCTCTCTCTCTCTCTCTCTCTCTCTCCCTTTCTCCCCCCTCTTCTCTCTCCCTGCCCCCTCCTCTCGCTCTCTCCCTTTCTCCATGCCCCTACCCCCTCTCTCTCTCAAATCAATTCAATTCAAGGGGCTTTATTGGCATGGGAAACATGTGATAACATTGCCTAAGCAAGTGAGGTAGATAATATACAAAAGTGAAATAAACAATAAAAAGTAACAGTAAACATTACACGTACAGAGGTTTCAAAACAATAAAGACATTACAAATGTCATATTATATATATATATATATATATATATATATATATATATATATATAGTCTCTCTAATATATGTCTCTCTAATATGGTCATACATTGGGCAGGAGGTTAGGAAGTATCTCTCTCTCTCCCACCCTTCCTCCCTGCCCTGCCCTCTCTCTCTCTCTCTCTCTCTCCCTGCCCCTGCCCCCTCCTCTCTCTCTCCCTCTTTCTCCCTGCCCTGCCCCCTCCTCTCTCTCTCTCTCTCTCTCTCTCTCCTTCCCTTTCTCCCTGCCCCCTCCTCTCTCTCTCTCCCTCCCTTCCTCCCTGCCCTGCCCCCTCCCTCTCTCTCTCCCTCCCTTCCTCCCTGCCCCCTCCTCTCTCTCTCTCCCCCTCCCTTCCTCCCTGCCCTGCCCCCTCCTCTCTCTCTCTCCCCCCCTTCCTCCCTGCCCCCTCCTCTCTCTCTCTCCCTCCCTTCCTCCCTGCCCCCTCCTCTCTCTCTCCCTCCCTTTCTCCCTGCCCCTTCCTCTCTCTCTCTCCCTCCCTTTCTCCCTGCCCTGCCCCCTCCTCTCTCTCTCTCTCTCTCTCCCTCCCTTCCTCCCTGCCCTGCCCCCTCCTCTCTCTCTCCCCTCCCTTTCTCCCTGCCCCCTCCTCTCTCTCTCCCTCCCTTTCTCCCTGCCCCTTCCTCTCTCTCTCTCCCTCCCTTTCTCCCTGCCCTGCCCCCTCCTCTCTCTCTCTCTCTCTCTCCCTCCCTTCCTCCCTGCCCTGCCCCCTCCTCTCTCTCTCCCTCCCTTTCTCCCTGCCCCCTCCTCTCTCTCTCTCCCCCTCCCTTCCTCCCTGCCCCCTCCTCTCTCTCTCTCTCCCTCCCTTCCTCCCTGCCCTGCCCCCTCCTCTCTCTCTCTCCCTCCCTTCCTCCCTGCCCTGCCCCCTCCTCTCTCTCTCTCCCTCCCTTTCTCCCTGCCCCCTCCTCTCTCTCTCTCCCTCCCTTCCTCCCTGCCCTGCCCCCTCCTCTCTCTCTCTCCCTCCTTTCTCCCTTGCCCCCTCCTCTCTCTCTCCCTCCTTTTCTCCCTGCCCCCCCCCTCTCTCTCTCCCTCCCTTCCTCCCTGCCCTGCCCCCTCCTCTCTCTCTCCCTCCCTGCCCTGCCCCCTCCTCTCTCTCTCTCCCTCCCTTCCACCCTACCCCCTCCCTCTCTCTCTCTCCCTCCCTCCCACCCTGCCCCCTCCTCTCTCTCTCCCCTCCCTTCCTCCCTGCCCCCTCCTCTCTCTCTCTCCCTTTCTCCCCCTCCTCTCTCTCCCTGCCCCCTCCTCTCTGTCTATTTGTACACTTAAGGGCTTTTTTTAGCATGGGAAAGGGAGAGAGAGGGAGTGCTTACAGTGCCAAAGCAAGTGAAATAATAATAATAATATAAACAATAATAATAAACATAATAATAATAAACAAAAGTTCCAAAACAATTTAAAAAATTAACAGTAAACATCACACTCACAAAAGTTCCAAAAGAATAAAGACGTGAAATGTAATATGATGTCTATGTACAGTAACGATGTGCAAATAGTTAAAGGACACAAGATAAAATAAATAAGCATAAATATGGGTTGTATTTACAATGGTGTTTGTTCTTCACTTGTTGCCCTTTTCTCGTGGCAACAGGTCCCACATCTTGCTAATGTGATGGCACACTGTGGAATTTCACCCAGTAGATATGGGAGTCAAAATGATCAAAATTGGATTTGTTTTCAAATTCTTTGTGGATCTGTGTAATCTGAGGGAAATGTGTCTCTCTAATATGGTCATACATTGGGCAGGAGGTTAGGAAGTGCAGCTCAGTTTCCACCTCATTTTGTGGGCAGTGAGCACATAGCCTGTCTTCTCTTGAGATACATGTCTGCCTACTGTGTTCTTTCTCAATAGCAAGGCTATGCTCACTAAGTCTGTACATAGTCAAAGCTTTCCTTAAGTTTGGGTCAGTCACAGTGGTCAGGTTTTCTGCCACTGTGTACTCTCTGTGTAGGGCCAAATGGCGTTCTAGTTTGCTCTGTTTTTTGTTAATTCTTTCCAATGTGTCAAGAAAAGTATCTTTTTGTTTTGTCATGATTTGGGTCTAATTGTGCTGCTGTCCTGGGGCTCTGTGGGGTTTGTTTGTGTTTGTGAACAGAGCCCTAGGACCAGCTTACTTAGGGGACTCTTCTACAGGTTCTTCTCTCTGTAGGTGATGGCTTTGTTATGGAAGGTTTGGGAATCACTTCCTCTCTCTCTCATACACATTCTCTCCCTCCTCACTCTCTCTTTCTCTCTCTCTCATACACATTCTCCCTCCCCTCTCTCTTGCTCTCTCTCTCTCTCTATATATATATATCTCATACACATTCTCCCTCCCCTCTCTCTTGCTCTCTCTCTCTCTCTCTCTCTCTCTCTCATACACATTCTCTCCCTCCCCACTCGCTCTCTCTTTCTCTCTCTCTCTCTCTCTCTCTCTCCCTCTCTCTCTCTCCCTCCCCACTCTCTCTTTCTCTCTTTCTCTCTCACACACTTTCTCTCCCTCCTTCTCTCTAATTAAGATAAGGCTGTCTGTTATTGAGGAAGGAGTCTGTCTCTGGTTTAAAGGAAGCACAGAGAGCTTTACCATGTTATCATTATCTACAATTAGATCAGACAGAAACAACATTGATTTAATGACTGCAATGACAGAATGTCTCTCTCTCTCTGTCTCTCTTTCTCCATCTCTCTGTTTCTGTCTCTCTCTCACTCTTTCTCTCTTTCTCTCTCTCTGTTTCTCTCTCTCTCGCTCTATTTCTCTCTCTCTCTCTATTTCTCTCTCTCTCTCTATTTCTCTCTCTCTCTCTTTCTCTATTTCTCTCTCTCTGTTTCTCTCTCTCTCTCTATTTCTCTCTCTCTCTCTCTCTCTCTCTCTGTTTCTCTCTCTCTCACTCTATTTCTTTCTCTTTCTCTCTCCCTGTTTCTCTCTCTCTCTGTCTATTTCTCTTTCTTTCTCTCTCTCTGTTTTTCCCTCTCTCTGTTTCTCTCTCTCTTTCACTCTATTTCTCTCCCTTTCTCTCTCTCTGTCTCTCTCTCTCTCTCTCTATTTCTCTCTCTTTCTCTCTCTCTGTTTCTCTCTCTCTCTCTATTTCTCTCTCTTTCTCTCTCTGTTTCTCTCTCTCTCTCTCACTCTATTTATCTTTCTTTCTCTCTCTCTGTTTCTCCCTTTCTCTGGTCTCTCTCTCTCAATTCAACTCAAAGGGGCTTTATTGGGAAATGTGTCTAAGTTGCGACAGCAAGTAAAATTAACAATAACTTAAAGTGAGAAGACACAAAACAACATCAACATTTCAAGTGTTATATTATCAGCTATGTACAGTTGTTTTAGCAATGTGCAAATATTTGTAGTGAGAAAATTAGAAGAAGGAAAACAGGTACATTTTGGTGGTATTTACAATGTTTGTGTTCCTCTGGTTGCAGTTTTCACAGTATTCACTATAGTCTCAATTCTGCTCTGCCTGCATTGTTTGGGGTTCTGCGTTGTACACAAAGTATATTTTTGCAGAATTCTGCATGCAGAAATGGTTGTCCCATTTGTTAATTTTTGGTTGGTGAGCGGATCCCAGACCTCACAACCATAGCGGGGAATGGATTCTATAACGGTTGAAGTATTTTTAGCCAGATCCTAATTGGGATGTCAAATTTTATGTTCCTTTTGATGGCATAGAAAGCCCTTCTTGCCTTGTCTCTCAGTTTGTTCACAGACTTGTGAAAATTACCTGTGGTGTTGATATTTAGGCCGAGGTATGTATCGTTTTTTGTGTGCTCTAGGGCCACAGTTTCTAGATAGAATTTATATTTGTTGTACTGGCTACTGGACCTTTTTTGGAACACCATTATTTTTGTCTTACTGAGATTCACTGTCAGGGCCCAGGTCTAGGTGCTGCTGTAGGCCCTCCTTGGTTGGGAGCAGGTCTAGGTGCTGCTGAAGGCCCTCCTTGGTTGGGGGCAGGTCTAGGTGCGGCTGTAGGCCCTCCTTGGTTGGGGACAGGTCTAGGTGCTGCTGTAGGCCCTCCTTGGTTGGGGACAGGTCTAGGTGCTGCTGTAGGCCCTCCTTGGTTGGGGACAGGTCTAGGTGCTGCTGTAGGCCCTCCTTGGTTGGGAGCAGGTCTAGGTGCTGCTGTAGGCCCTCCTTGGTTGGGAGCAGGTCTAGGTGTTGCTGAAGGCCCTCCTTGGTTGGGGGCAGGTCTAGGTGCTGCTGTAGGCCCTCCTTGGTTGGGGACAGGTCTAGGTGCTGCTGTAGGCCCTCCTTGGTTGGGGACAGGTCTAGGTGCTTCTGTAGGCCCTCCTTGGTTGGGGAAAGGTCTAGGTGCTGCTGTAGGCCCTCCTTGGTTGGGAGCAGGTCTAGGTGCTGCTGTAGGCCCTCCTTGGTTGGGAGCAGGTCTAGGTGCTGCTGTAGGCCCTCCTTGGTTGGGGACAGGTCTAGGTGCTGCTGTAGGCCCTCCTTGGTTGGGGACAGGTCTAGGTGCTGCTGTAGGCCCTCCTTGGTTGGGAGCAGGTCTAGGTGCTGCTGAAGGCCCTCCTTGGTTGGGGACAGGTCTAGGTGCTGCTGTAGGCCCTCCTTGGTTGGGGACAGGTCTAGGTGCTGCTGTAGGCCCTCCTTGGTTGGGTGCAGGTCTAGGTGCTGCTGTAGGCCCTCCTTGGTTGGGGACAGGTCTAGGTGCTGCTGTAGGCCCTCCTTGGTTGGGGACAGGTCTAGGTGCTGCTGTAGGCCCTCCTTGGTTGGGAGCAGGTCTAGGTGCTGCTGAAGGCCCTCCTTGGTTGGGGACAGGTCTAGGTGCTGCTGTAGGCCCTCCTTGGTTGGGGACAGGTCTAGGTGCTGCTGTAGGCCCTACTTGGTTGGGAGCAGGTCTAGGTGCTGCTGTAGGCCCTCCTTGGTTGGGGACAGGTCTAGGTGCTGCTGTAGGCCCTCCTTGGTTGGGAGCAGGTCTAGGTGCTGCTGTAGGCCCTCCTTGGTTGAGGACAGAAGCACCAGATCATCTGCAAACAGTAGACACTTTATTTGTGAGTCCAGAAGAGTGAGGCCGGGTGCTGCAAACCGTTCTATTTGCATTGATCATAGTGTATTTCTGAACTGTTTCAGTGTACCACCGTAGTGAAGGAGGGGTATGAAGTTTTCTGGCTCTCTGTGTTTTTGTTTTTGGTTGGCTAGGTTCCTCAATTCCTTTCTTAGGAAATAGTCTGGGTGGCCATTTGATCAGCAGTTCAGCAGGCTTATGGCTTGGGGGTAGAATCTGTTTAGTAGCCTCTTGGACCTAGACTTGACTCTCCGGTACCGCTTGCCGTGTGGTACCAGAGAGAACAGTCTATGACTATGGTAGATGGAGTCTTTGACAATTTGTAGGGCCTTCCTCTGACATCGTCTGGTATAGAGGTCCTGGATGGCAAGAAGCTTGGCCCCAGTGATGTACTGGGCTGTTCGCACTACCCTCTGTAGTGCCTTGCGGTCGGAGGCCGAACAGTTGCCATACCAGGCAGTGATGCAACCAGTCAGGTGTGCTTGGACCATGTTAGTTTGGTGATGTGGACACCAAGGAACTTGAAGCTCTCAACCTGCTCCACTGCAGCCCCGTCGATGAGAATGGGGGTGTGTCTGGTCCTCTTTTTCCTGTAGTCCATAATCATCTCCTTTGTCTTGATCACGTTGAGGGAGAGGTTGTTGTCCTGGCATCACACGGCCAGGTCTCTGACCTCCTCACTCTGACCTCCTCACTGTCTCGTTGTTGTCGGTGATGAGGCCTACCACTGTGTCATTGGCAAACTTAATTATGGTGTTGGAGTTGTGCCTGGCTGTGCAGTCATGAGTGAACAGAGAGTACAGGAGGGGACTGGGCACGCAACCCTGAGGTGCCCCTGCGCTGAGGATCAGCGTGGCGGATGTGTTGTTACCTACCCTTACTACCTGGGTGTCGGCCCGTCAGGAAGTCCAGGATCCAGTTGCAGAGGGAGATGTTTAGTCCCAGGGTCCTTAGCTTATTGAATGAGCTTTTAGGGCACTATGGTGTTGAATGCTGAGCTGTAGTCAATGAATAGCATTCTCACATAGGTGTTCCTTTTGTCCAGGTGGGAAAGGACAGAGTGGAGTGCAATAGAGACTGCATCCTCTGTGGATCTGTTGGGGCGGTATGCAAATTGGAGTGGGTCTAGGGTTTCTGGAATGATGGTGTTGATGTGAGCCATGACCAGCCTTTTAAGCACTTCATGGCTACAGATGTGAGTGCTGCAGGTCGGTAGCCATTTAGGCAGGTTACCTTAGTGTTCTTAGGCACAGGCACCATGGTGGTCTGCTTGAAACAAGTAGGTATTACAGACTCGGACAGGGAGAGGTTGAAAACGTCAGTGAAGACACTTGCCAGTTGGTCAGCGCATGCTCGCAATACACGTCCTGGTAATCCATCTGGCCCTGCTGCCTTATGAATGCTGACCTGTCTAAAGGTGTTACTCACATCGGCTGTGGAGAGCGTGATCACACAGTCTTCCGGTACAGCTGGTGCAGCTCTCATGTTTCAGTGTTATTTGCTTCAAAGCGAGCGTAGTAGTAGTTTAGCTCATCCGGTAGGCTCATGTCTCTGGGCAGCTCTCGGCTGTGCTTCCCTTTGTAGTCTGTAATGGTTTGTAGGCCCTGCCACATCCGACGAGCGTCAGTCGGTGTAGTACGACTCGGTCTTAGTCCTGTATAGACGCTTTACCTGTTTGATGGTTCGTAGGTGGGCATAGTGGAATTTCTTATAACCTTCCGGATTAGAGTCCCGCTCTTTGAAAGCGGCATCTCTAGCCTTTAGCTCAGTGCGTATGCTGCCTGTAATCCATGGCTTCTGGTTGGGATATGTGCGTACGGTCACTGTGGGGACGACGTCATCAATGCACTTATTGATGAAGCCAATGACTGATGTGGTGTACTCCTCAATGCCATTGGAGGAGTCCCAGAACATATTCCAGTCTGTGCAGAACAGTCCTGTAGCTCAGCATCTGCTTCCTCTGACCACTTTTTGTTATTGATCTAGTCACTGGTGCTTCCTGCTTTAATTTGTGCTTGTAAGCAGGAATCAGGAGGATGAAATTATGGTCAGATTTGCCAAATGGAGGGCGAGGGAGAGCTTTGTATGCATCTCTGTGTGGAGTATAGGTGTTCCAGAGTTCTTTTCCCTCTGGTTGCACATTTAACATGCTGATAGAAATTTGGTAAACTGATTTAATTTTCCCTGCATTAAAGTTCCCGGCTACGAGGAGCGCCGCCTCTGGGTGAGCGTTTTCTGGTTTGCTTGTGGTTGAATACAGCTCATTCAATGCTTTCTTAGTGCCAGCCTCTAACTGTGATGGCATGTAAACAGCTACAAACAATACAGATGAAAACTCTCTTGGTAGGTAGTGTGGTCTACAGGTTATCATGAGAAACTCTACCTCAGGCTAGCAATAGCTTGAGACTTCCTTAGATATCGTGCACCAGCTGTTGTTTACAAAAATACATAGACTGCCGCCCCTTGTCTTACCAGACGTCGCTGTTCTATCCTGCTGGTACATCGTATAACCAGCCAGCTGTATGTTGATATTATCATCGTTCAGCCATGACTCCGTGAAGCATAAGATGTTACAGTTTTTAATGTCCCGTAGGTAGTTTAATCTTCCCTTTAACCCGTCCATTTTATTGTCCAAAGATTGCATGTTTGCTAGCAGAATTGAGGGAAGTGGGGGTTTATCCGATCGCCTCCGACTTCTCAGAAGGCAGACCGCTCTCTGGCCTCTCTTTCTCCGCATCCTCTTCACGCAGATCACTGTGGTCGGGGCCCTGTTCCCAAGGGAGCCGTATCTCCTCTGCCTCGGGCTCATCAGAGTCGTGAAAGAAGAAAAAGGATTCTGCTAGTCAGTGGTGAGTAATCGCAGTCCTGATGTCTAGAAGTTATTTTCAGTCATAAGAGATGGTAGAGGCAACATTATGTACAAAATGAGTAAAAAAAAAAAAGTTACGAATGAAAACATATATACGAACAAAAACACAATCGGTTGGGGGCATGTAAAACGTTCGCCTTCTGCTCCGGCGTCATCTTACATTTAGAGCATTTCTTAATAGTATGCAGTTTGCGACCCATTTTTACACAGACCCCAAAGCAAATCAGGGGGAGAAAAATCTATTTATTCAAAGAGAACACATCATAGCTGTTATGCTGGGAAGTAGATGGTAGATGTTCATTCTTCCCTGTCCTTAATGATTCTCCACAGAACGACAGGATGTCATTTATAACCCAACCCTAACCTTTGGTTGACCAATTAGAATTCCTTGCAGTAAAATTGGGCCAATGAACAAATAACAAGTATCCCATTTCAGGCTCAATATATCGACAATTCGGACCAATGAGAAGTTGCCACATGTTGCTATGAGTCCAGGACTGAAACTCCTCCCATGTCTCTGTCGCATGAATCATTCATTCCCTGTTACAGAAAAACAACTATTTCCATTAATCGTTAATTCCCTATTACAGAAAAACAACTATTTCCATTAATTGTTAATTCCCTCTTACAGAATAACAACTATTTCCATTAATCGTTAATTCCCTCTTACAGAATAACAACTATTTCCATTAATCGTTAATTCCCTATTACAGAATAACAACTATTTCCATTAATCGTTAATTCCCTATTACAGAATAACAACTATTTCCATTAATCGTTAATTCCCTATTACAGAAAAACAACTATTTCCATGAATCATTAATTCCCTATTACAGAAAAACAACTATTTCCATTAATTGTTAATTCCCTATTACAGAAAAACAACTATTTCCATTAATCGTTAATTCCCTCTTGAACTTTAGTCGTCTGCTTTGTGTATTTATCTTAATTTAAAATATACTCACATTGAGAATGTCGGGATCTTGTCCAGTTCTGGCATTTAGGTCCTCACAGACTAGTACTGGTCCCTGGGCCTGGAAATGATCTCCCCCTGTAGGATGGAGGGTCATCATTAGAGTATGTGGATTCTAGTGGGGAGATATACAGTGCATTTGGTTTTCAGACCCCATCCCTTTTTCCACATCCTGTTAGGTTACAGCCTTATTGTAAAATGGCTTAAATACATTTTGTCTTCATCAATCTACACACAGTACAACATAATGACAAAGTGAAAACAGGTTTTTTAGATTTCTTTAGCAAGTTTTATAAAAAAATAAAAAAACACATAACCCTTATTTACATAAGTATTCAGACCCTTTCCTATGTGACTCAAAATTGAGCTCAGGTGCATCCTGTTTCCATTGATCATCCTTGAGATGTTTCTACAATTTGATTAGAGTCCACCTGTGGTAAATTCAATTGATTGGACATGATTTAGTAAGGCACACACCTGTCTATATAAGGTCCCATTGTTGACAGTGTATGTCAGAGCAAAAACCAAGCCATGAGGTCAAAGAAACTGTCCATAGAGCTCCGAGACGGGATTGTGTCAAGGTACAGATCTGGGGAAGGATACCAAAAAATGTCTGCAGCATTGAAGCTTGCCAAGAACACAGTGGCCTCCATCATCCTTAAATGGAGGAAGTTTGGAACATCCCAGACTCTTCCTTGAGCTGTCCGCCCGGCCAAACTGAGCAATCAGGGGATAAGGGCCTTGGTCAGGGAGGTGACCAAGAACCTGATGGTCACTCTGTCAGAGATCCAGAGTTCCTCTGTGGAGATGGGGGAACCTTCCAGAAGGACAACAATGTCTGCAGCACTACACCAATCAGGCCTTTATGGTAGAGTGGCCAGATGCAAACCACTCCTCAGTAAAAGACACATGAAAGCCCACTTGGAGTTTGCCAAAAGACACCTAAAGATTCTCAAACCATGTGAAACAAGATTCTCTGGTCTTATGAAACCAAGATTGGCCAAAATGCTAAGTATCACATCTGGAGGAAACCTGGCACCATCCCAACGATGAAGCATGGTGGTGGCAGCATCATGCTGTGGGGATGTTTTTCAGTAGTAGGGACTGGGAGACTAGTCAGGATGGAGGGAAAGAGGAACGGAGTAAAGTACAGAGAGATCTTTGATGAAAACCTGCTCCAGAGCACTCAGGACATCACTGGGGCGAAGGTTCACCTTCCAACAGGACAACGACCCTAAGCACACAACCAAGACAACGCAGGAGTGGCTTCGGGACAAGTCTCTGAATGTCTTTGAGAGGCCCAGCCAGAGCCCGGACTTGAACCCGATCTAACTCCTCTGGAGAGACCTGAAAATAGCTGTGCAGCGACGCTCCCCATCCAACCTGACAGAGCTTGAGAGGATCTGCAGAGAAGAACGGGATAATCTCCCCAAATACAGGTGTACCAAGCTTGTCGCGTCATACCCAAGAAGACTCAATGCTGTAATTGCTGCCAAAGGTTCTTCAACAAATTACTGAACACTTATGTAAATTTGACATTTAAATTGTATAAAAATTTTAAAAAACATTTGCAAAAATGTCTAAACCTGTTTTTGCTTTATCATTATGGGTTATTGTGATGTCATTATGGGTTATTGTGTGTAGATTGATGAGGGGGAAAAAACTATTTAATACATTTTAGAATAAGGCTTTAATGGATTTAATGGAGTTGGTTAAGTGTGATCTATTCACAAGTAGCATACCCCCTTAGTCTCTTCCCTGTTTCACACCTGGTAGTTTGGTGGATGGGACGACCAGCTCTCTGTAACCTAGAGGGCAACCAGTGGATCCATCTCCTCTATGCCACCCACCTGGTAGTTTGGTGGATGGGACGACCAGCTCTCTGTAACCTAGAGGGCAACCAGTGGATCCATCTCCTCTATGCCACCCACCTGGTAGTTTGGTGGATGGGACGACCAGCTCTCTGTAACCTAGAGGGCAACCAGTGGGCAATCCATCTCCTCTATGCCATGTTTCTTGCAGGATGATAACGTCTGTATTCATGATTTCTTTGGTGAAGTCTGGGTTCCTGCTCTTTAGGCCAAAAACAGATGACCTCAGACCTTGTATATTCCAGGATGAGCTGTGGGGGCACATCAAACGGTATCAAACACATCCATGTGGTTGATGTCCTTCCATTGACTCCATTCCATTGACTCCATTCCATTGACTCCATTCCATTGACTCCATTCCATTGACTCCATTCCAGCCATTATTATGAGCCGTCCTCCCCTCAGCAGCCTCCACTGAGGACGAGAGAGTAAAAGCTTTGTGGTCCATACTGTTATTTAAGTGGTTTCGGCTTGGACCAATAGTGAGTAGAGCATGCTGATTATCTGATACATGCCCCCCCCCCTCTCTCTCTCTCTCTCTCTCTCTGTCTCTCTGTGTCTCTCTGTGTCTCTCTGTGTCTCTCTGTGTCTCTCTGTTTCTCTCTGTGTCTCTCTGTGTCTCTCTGTGTCTCTCTGTGTCTCTCTCTGTCTCTCTGTGTCTCTCTGTGTCTCTCTCTGTCTCTCTGTCTCTCTGTGTCTCTCTGTGTCTCTCTGTGTCTCTCTGTGTCTCTCTGTTTCTTTGCTTGGTTAGGTGGTTGGGTGGTTGGGTGGGTGGGTGGGTGGGTGGTTGTTGTGGCTGGGGGTTTCCACCCGTTGAGATACTGACTAACTGACGTCTTGATCATGTCTCACCCACACAGGAATATCCTAAATTTACTGAAACACTGTTTGATTAAACCCAGTGACATGGTTCTCATCCAACCTTCAGTTTCAACTTCTGTAGTTAGTAACATACTGGCGTAACCTACACCACAACTGATCTGTGGCACCTGCTGAACAATAGACAGTAGAAGAGGACCAAACATCCACCTGCTGAACACTAGACAGTAGAAGAGGACCAAACATCCACCTGCTGGACAATAGACACTAGAAGAGGACCAAACATCCACCTGCTGGACATACTGGCGTAACCTACACCACAACTGATCTGTGGCACCTGCTGAACAATAGACAGTAGAAGAGGACCAAACATCCACCTGCTGAACACTAGACAGTAGAAGAGGACCAAACATCCACCTGCTGGACAATAGACACTAGAAGAGGACCAAACATCCACCTGCTGAACGATAGGCATAGAAGAGGACCAAACATCCACCTGCTGAACGATAGACAGTAGAAGAGGACCAAACATCCACCTGCTGGACAATAGACACTAGAAGAGGACCAAACATCCACCTGCTGAACAATAGACACTAGAAGAGGACCAAACATCCACCTGCTGGACAATAGACACTAGAAGAGGACCAAACAGCCACCTGCTGAACACTAGACAGTAGAAGAGGACCAAACATCCACCTGCTGGACAATAGACACTAGAAGAGGACCAAACATCCACCTGCTGAACACTAGACACTAGAAGAGGACCAAACATCCACCTGCTGGACAATAGACACTAGAAGAGGACCAAACATCCACCTGCTGAACGATAGGCATAGAAGAGGACCAAACATCCACCTGCTGGACAATAGACACTAGAAGAGGACCAAACATCCATCTGCTGAACAATAGACACTAGAAGAGGACCAAACATCCACCTGCTGAACAATAGACACTAGAAGAGGACCAAACATCCACCTGCTGGACATTAGACAGTAGAATCCTGTTTCCTCTCCCCAGAGTCAATAGGACAGTTGCATCAAGCTAATTGACATGGGTCATTGTGTTAAGAACCCTGTACTCTGTATGTACATTTTACATCAACCCAGGTCAGGTTGACCTCTTCATGACCTTTACACATACAAGTATGTCTTGTTTTTGTTTGGAATGTGTATATACTATGTACATCCGTTTTTGTATTGCCAATCAATTTAAATGTGCAGGATAAATTCTCCCTCTGGAGAAAACAAATAAAGTTATATTCTATTCTATGCGTTGTTTACTTCGTATAACAATAAAACGAATCCAGAAACGGGTCATCGTAACGCCGCTCTGAAGCATAACTCAGGCCCAGGACAGAACTGGGACCGGCTGTGGGTGTTCCAAGCGTTTCCTGTTCTCACATAAGTGCTGTTGAGGTCACTCACCTGTAAGTGAAGCTCAATTCAATTCAAAGGTGCATATGGAAACATATGCTAATGCAACGGGGGGTGAGTGTAACGGATGTGAAACGGCTAGCTTAGTTAGCGGTGGTGCGCGCTAAATAGCGTTTCAATCGGTGACGTCACTTGCTCTGAGACCTTGAAGTAGTAGTTCCCCTTGCTCTGCAAGAGCCGTGGCTTTTGTGGAGCAATGGGTAACGATGCTTCGTGGGTGACTGTTGTTGATGTGTGCAGAGGGTCCCTGGTTCGCGCCCGGGTATGGGCGAGGGGACGGGCTAAAGTTATACTGTTACACTAACATTGCCACAGCAAGTAAAATAAACTATCACAAAATAATAGTTAACATTAAACACAAAAGTTTCAAAAGAAAAAGATGTTTGAAATGTTAAATTATTAACTATCTATGAAAAACACAAAACAAGTGTAATCGGTCCGGACCTGTACAGGCCGTCGGTCTATACCCTCAACAAAATAATATATAATATAGCCTATAAATTAAGATAAACTAGCCCACAGACCAGTTCAACTACTCACACCTTACAGAACTAGCTGGCTCCACTAGGGCCCGCACAGCCAGCTGGCTCCACTAAAACCCGCTCAGCCAGCTGGCTATACTACGGCCAGCTCAGCCAGCTGGCTCCACTAGGGCCTGCTCAGCCAGCTGGCTCCACTAGGGCGAACTCAGCCAGCTGGCTCCACTCGGGCGAACTCAGCCAGTTGCCTCCACTAGGGCCCGCTCAGCCAGCTGGCTCCACTAAAACCCGCTCAGCCAGCTGGCTCCACTAGGGCCTGCTCAGCCAGCTGGCTCCACTAGGGCGAACTCAGCCAGCTGGCTCCACAAGGGCGAACTCAGCCAGTTGCCTCCACTAGGGCCCGCTCAGCCAGTTGGCTCCACTAGGGCCCACTAAGCCAGTTGGCTCCACTAGGGCCCACTAAGCCAGCTGGCTCCACTAGGGCCCACTAAGCCAGTTGGCTCCACTAGGGCCCACTAAGCCAGCTGGCTCCACTAGGGCCCACTAAGCCAGTTGACTCCACTAGGGCCCACTAAGTCAGTTGGCTCCACTAGGGCCCACTAAGTCAGTTGGCTCCACTAGGGCCCGCTCAGCCAGCTGGCTCCACTAGGGCCCGCTCAGCCAGCTGGCTCCACTAGGGCCCGCTCAGCCAGCTGGCTCCACTAGGGCCCACTAAGCCAGTTGGCTCCACTAGGGCCCACTAAGCCAGCTGGCTCCACTAGGGCCCGCTCAGCCAGTTGCCTCCACTAGGGCCCGCTCAGCCAGCTGGCTCCACTAGGGCCCGCTCAGCCAGCTGGCTCCACTAGGGCCCACTCAGCCAGCTGGCTCCACTAGGGCCCGCTCAGTCAGCTGGCTCCACTAGGGCCCACTCAGCCAGCTGGCTCCACTAGGGCCCGCTCAGCCAGCTGGCTCCACTAGGGCCCACTCAGCCAGCTGGCTCCACTAGGGCCCGCTCAGCCAGCTGGCTCCACTAGGGCCCACTCAGCCAGTTGGCTCCACTAGGGCCCGCTCAGCCAGCTGGCTCCACTAGGGCCCACTCAGCCAGCTGGCTCCACTAGGGCCCGCTCAGTCAGCTGGCTCCACTAGGGCCCACTAAGCCAGTTGGCTCCACTAGGACCCACTCAGCCAACCTTGAATAAGGGTTTCAAATTTGGGGAAATGACACTCTAATTGTTTTATATTTTTGACATTTTGTCAGGAAATGCAGCTCCGTCTCAGGTTCTGCTGTGGTGCAGTGGCTGCACAGCCCTTCCTCTACAGGGAGCCAGGTTTTCCTGGGTCAGGACACTCAGCCCCAGGACCAGCTGGATGAGAGTCCTGAGGTTTCAGTGTGTTAGTAGAACAGGTTAGTGAACTCAGCCCCAGGACCAGCTGGATGAGAGTCCTGAGGTTTCAGTGTGTTAGTAGAACAGGTTAGTGAACTCAGCCCCAGGACCAGCTGGATGAGAGTCCTGAGGTTTCAGTGTGTTAGTAGAACAGGTTAGTGAACTCAGCCCCAGGACCAGTTGGATGAGGGTCCTGAGGTTTCAGTGTGTTAGTAGAACAGGTTAGTGAACTCAGCCCCAGGACCAGCTGGATGAGAGTCCTGAGGCTTCAGTGTGTCAGTAGAACAGGTTAGTGAACTCAGCTCCAGGACCAGCTGGATGAGGGTCCTGAGGTTTCAGTGTGTTAGTAGAACAGGTTAGTGAACTCAGCCCCAGGACCAGCTGGATGAGGGTCCTGAGGTTTCAGTGTGTTAGTAGAACAGGTTAGTGAACTCAGCCCCAGGACCAGCTGGATGAGGGTCCTGAGGTTTCAGTGTGTTAGTAGAACAGGTTAGTGAACTCAGCCCCAGGACCAGCTGGATGAGGGTCCTGAGGTTTCAGTGTGTCAGTAGAACAGGTTAGTGAACTCAGCCCCAGGACCAGCTGGATGAGAGTCCTGAGGTTTCAGTGTGTTAGTAGAACAGGTTAGTGAACTCAGCCCCAGGACCAGCTGGATGAGGGTCCTGAGGTTTCAGTGTGTTAGTAGAACAGGTTAGTGAACTCAGCCCCAGGACCAGCTGGATGAGGGGACTGAGGATTCAGTGTGTTAGTAGAACAGGTTAGTGAACTCAGCCCCAGGACCAGCTGGATGAGGGGACTGAGGATTCAGTGTGTTAGTAGAACAGGTTAGTGAACTCAGCCCCAGGACCAGCTGGATGAGAGTCCTGAGGTTTCAGTGTGTTAGTAGAACAGGTTAGTGAACTCAGCCCCAGGACCAGCTGGATGAGGGTCCTGAGGTTTCAGTGTGTTAGTAGAACAGGTTAGTGAATTCAGCCCCAGGACCAGCTGGATGAGGGTCCTGCGGCTTCAGTGTGTTAGTAGAACAGGTTAGTGAACTCAGCCCCAGGACCAGCTGGATGAGGTGACTCTTTTCTTTGCTCAGCTCTTGGCATTGCAGGGCTTGGTAATGATACGAGACGGGGTCCCTGTATTTTAGATGTTGTAGAACAGTTCTGTATACCAAATAGAATCAAATGCTTTTGGGGAGTCGATAAAGCAAGAGTATATTTTGGTGGACATGTTTATCTATCAGGGTGAGTAAATATGATCAGTCGTGTGATGTTTTGGTATTATTCCAACTAGGCTTTTACTCAAGACATTGTGCTTATTAAGGAAGTCTAGAACTCTTACATTGATAATACTACAGAAAGCCTTCCCCAGGTTGCTGTTCACACAAATGCCTCTGGAATTGTTCGGGTCAAATTTGTCTCCGTTCTTAAAGATTGGGGTTATGAGTCCTTGATTCCAGATGTCAAGGAAATAACCTACACTCAGGGTCAAATGAAACAGTTTTAACACAGCCAATTGACATTTTGCACTAGTGAGTTTGAGCATCTCATTTAGGATGCCGTCAGGTCCGCATGCCTTTTTACATTTGAGAGCCTGAAGTTTCTTATAGAGCTCCTGGTCAGTAACTGGGGAGTCCAATGGATTTTGATTGTCCTCTAAAGCTTCATCTAATCCATTCAACTCCTCATGAATTTGTCATTCTGCGTTTGTGTCAGTTTGAACGGTGTTGTAGAGTGTTTTAAAATGAGTTATACATATGTCACCATTTTGTATAATAATAATAATTCCTCTCGTTTCGATTTTTTACATTTTTTTCAACTTTTTTTTGCCAGGAGTTGTTTGTGTTTATGGACTCCTCAATTAGTGTCAGCTGCTTGCTGTTGAACGGTGCTTTTTTTAAATTCTGTGTGTACGTTTAAAGTATTAAAGTCTCACAGTAATATGTCTGTCTCTCTCTCTCTCTCTCTCTCTCTCTCTCTCTCTCTCTCTCTCTGTCTGTCTGTCTGTCTGTCTGTCTGTCTGTCTGTCTGTCTGTCTGTCTGTCTGTCTGTCTGTCTGTCTGTCTCTGTCTCACTCTCTCTCTTTCTCTCTCTCTCTGCCTGTCTCGCTCTCTTGCTCTGCCTGTCTCGCTCTGTCTGTCTCGCTCTGTCTGTCTCGATCTCTGTCTCGCTCTGTCTCTCTCTCTCTGCCTGTCTCACTCTCTCTCTCTGCCTGTCTCACTCTCTGTCTCGCTCTCTCTCTCTGTCTGTCTCGCTCTCTCTCTCTGTCTGTCTCGCTCTCTCTCTCTGTCTGTCTCGCTCTCTCTCTCTCTGTCTGTCTCGCTCTCTCTCTCTGTCTGTCTCGCTCTCTCTCTCTCTCTGTCTCGCTCTGTCTGTCTCTCTCTGTCTCTCTGCCTGTCTCGCTCTGTCTGTCTCGATCTCTGTCTCGCTCTGTCTCTCTCTCTGCCTGTCTCACTCTCTCTCTCTGCCTGTCTCACTCTCTGTCTCGCTCTCTCTCTCTGTCTGTCTCGCTCTCTCTCTCTGTCTGTCTCGCTCTCTCTCTCTGTCTGTCTCGCTCTCTCTCTCTGTCTGTCTCGCTCTCTCTCTCTCTCTGTCTCGCTCTCTCTCTCTGTCTCGCTCTGTCTGTCTCTCTCTGTCTCTCTGCCTGTCTCGCTCTGTCTGTCTCGATCACTGTCTGTCTCGCTCGCTCTCTGTCTCTCTCTCTCTCTCTGCCTGTCTCGCTCTCTGTCTCTGCCTGTCTCTCTCTGTTTCTCTGCCTGTCTCGCTCTCTCTTTCTGCCTGTCTCGCTCTCTCTCTGCCTGTCTTGCTCTCTCTCTGCCTGTCTCGCTCTGTCTCTCTGCCTGTCTCGCTCTGTCTCTCTGCCCGTCTCGCTCTCTCTCTCTGCCTGTCTCGCTCTCTCTCTCTGCCTGTCTCGCTCTCTCTCTCTCTCTGCCTGTCTCGTAAAGTAACACATGCTCAGAAGCTAAGTTTGTTTTGCTATTGGGAAGAGGAGTCCTGAGATAAGGCTCCATGGCGATTATTCATTCTCTCATTGGGGAACAATAAACCACAATATATCATAAAGACACGAATAACTGTCATTTAATAGAGGAAGTTTGAGGGGGAAATAGGGTGGATGGTTTAACAATCCAACCACAGTCAAGTCCCATGGGGACAGATACAGGATGTGACATCACAGAATTGAAACCCACAAGGCACTCATTTCCTCTGACTCGGGAAGGGGTGTGTGTGTGTGTGTGTGTGTGTGTGTGTGTGTGTGTGTGTGTGTGTGTGTGTGTGTGTGTGTGTGTGTGTGTGTGTGTGTGTGTGTAAACATTGTGTTATTGAGATTACAGGCAGAGATAGCGAGCTAGATAGATAGAGAGAGATTGAGACTCTGCATGCAGAATTCTGCAAAAATATCTTCAGTGTACAAAGTAAAACACCAAATAATGCATGCAGAGCAGAATGAGGCCGATACCCACTAATGATCAAAATCCAGATATGCCGTTCAATTCTACAACCACCCAAAAGGAAGCGATTCCCAAACTTTCCACAACAGAGCCATCACCTACAGAGAGATGAACCTGGAGAAGAGTCCCCTATGCAGAGCTGGTCCTGGGGCTCTGTTCACAAACAGACCCCACAGAGCCCCAGGACAGCAGCACAATTAGACCCAACCACATCCAACCACATCGTTGCCTCCGTCCCCAGGGTCCTGTCCCTCTGAGAGATGTGAGGGCTCTCCTGTAGAGCACCTTATCGTTGCCTCCGTCCCCAGGGTCCTGTCCCTCAGCCCTCCTCCACTCTGTGTATGAATGTATGTGTGTGTTTGTGTCTTCACTGGTCAGTTCAGTGGGTTTCTCAGACCCATAGGAAGAGACTGAGTCTCAGTCCCTAATGACACCCTATTCCCTATATAGTGCACTATAGGCCCTGGTCTATAGTAGTGCACTGTGGGCCCTGTTCTATAGTAGTGCACTGTGGGCCCTGGTCTATAGTAGTGCACTGTGGGCCCTGTTCTATAGTAGTGCACTGTGGGCCCTGGTCTATAGTAGTGCACTGTGGGCCCTGGTCTATAGTAGTGCACTGTGGGCCCTGGTCTATAGTAGTGCACTGTGGGCCCTGGTCTATAGAAGTGCACTGTAGGCTCTGGTCTATAGTAGTGCACTGTGGGCCCGGGTCTATAGTAGTGCACTGTAGGCTCTGGTCTATAGTAGTGCACTGTAGGCCCTGTTCTATAGTAGTGCACTGTAGGCCCTGGTCTATAGTAGTGCACTGTGGGCCCTGTTCTATAGTAGTGCACTGTGGGCCCTGGTCTATAGTAGTGCACTGTGGGCCCTGGTCTATAGTAGTGCACTGTGGGCCCTGTTCTATAGTAGTGCACTGTGGGCCCTGGTCTATAGTAGTGCACTGTGGGCCCTGGTCTATAGTAGTGCACTGTGGGCCCTGGTCTATAGTAGTGCACTGTAGGCCCTGGTCTATAGTAGTGCACTGTGGGCCCTGGTCTATAGTAGTGCACTGTGGGCCCTGGTCTATAGTAGTGCACTGTAGGCCCTGGTCTATAGTAGTGCACTGTGGGCCCTGGTCTATAGTAGTGCACTGTAGGCCCTGGTCTATAGTAGTGCACTGTAGGCCCTGGTCTATAGTAGTGCACTGTGGGCCCTGGTCTATAGTAGTGCACTGTGGGCCCTGGTCTATAGTAGTGCACTGTGGGCCCTGTTCTATAGTAGTGCACTGTGGGCCCTGTTCTATAGTAGTGCACTGTGGGCCCTGGTCTATAGTAGTGCACTGTGGGCCCTGGTCTATAGTAGTGCACTGTAGGCAATGGTCTATAGTAGTGCACTGTGGGCCCTGGTCTATAGTAGTGCACTGTAGGCCCTGGTCTATAGTAGTGCACTGTAGGCCCTGTTCTATAGTAGTGCACTGTGGGCCCTGGTCTATAGTAGTGCACTGTAGGCCCTGTTCTATAGTAGTGCACTGTGGGCCCTGGTCTATAGTAGTGCACTGTGGGCCCTGGTCTATAGTAGTGCACTGTGGGCCCTGGTCTATAGTAGTGCACTGTGGGCCCTGGTCTATAGTAGTGCACTGTAGGCCCTGGTCTATAGTAGTGCACTGTAGGCCCTGGTCTATAGTAGTGCACTGTAGGCCCTGGTCTATAGTAGTGCACTGTGGGCCCTGGTCTATAGTAGTGCACTGTAGGCCCTGGTCTATAGTAGTGCACTGTGGGCCCTGGTCTATAGTAGTGCACTGTAGGCCCTGGTCTATAGTAGTGCACTGTAGGCCCTGGTCTATAGTAGTGCACTGTGGGCCCTGGTCTATAGTAGTGCACTTTGGGCCCTGGTCTATAGTAGTGCACTGTAGGCCCTGGTCTATAGTAGTGCACTGTGGGCCCTGGTCTATAGTAGTGCACTGTGGGCCCTGGTCTATAGTAGTGCACTGTGGGCCCTGGTCTATAGTAGTGCACTCTGGGCCCTGTTCTATAGTAGTGCACTGTGGGCCCTGGTCTATAGTAGTGCACTGTGGGCCCTGGTCTATAGTAGTGCACTGTGGGCCCTGGTCTATAGTAGTGCACTGTGGGCCCTGGTCTATAGTAGTGCACTGTAGGCCCTGGTCTATAGTAGTGCACTGTGGGCCCTGTTCTATAGTAGTGCACTGTGGGCCCTGGTCTATAGTAGTGCACTGTAGGCCCTGGTCTATAGTAGTGCACTGTGGGCCCTGGTCTATAGTAGTGCACTGTGGGCCCTGGTCTATAGTAGTGCACTGTGGGCCCTGGTCTATAGTAGTGCACTGTGGGCCCTGGTCTATAGTAGTGCACTGTGGGCCCTGTTCTATAGTAGTGCACTATGGGCCCTGGTCTATAGTAGTGCACTGTGGGCCCTGGTCTATAGTAGTGCACTGTGGGCCCGGGTCTATAGTAGTGCACTGTAGGCTCTGGTCTATAGTAGTGCACTGTAGGCCCTGTTCTATAGTAGTGCACTGTGGGCCCTGGTCTATAGAAGTGCACTGTAGGCTCTGGTCTATAGTAGTGCACTGTGGGCCCGGGTCTATAGTAGTGCACTGTAGGCTCTGGTCTATAGTAGTGCACTGTAGGCCCTGTTCTATAGTAGTGCACTGTAGGCCCTGGTCTATAGTAGTGCACTGTGGGCCCTGTTCTATAGTAGTGCACTGTGGGCCCTGGTCTATAGTAGTGCACTGTGGGCCCTGGTTTATAGTAGTGCACTATGGGCCCTGGTCTATAGTAGTGCACTGTGGGCCCTGGTCTATAGTAGTGCACTGTGGGCCCTGGTCTATAGTAGTGCACTGTGGGCCCTGGTCTATAGTAGTGCACTGTGGGCCCTGGTCTATAGTAGTGCACTGTGGGCCCTGGTCTATAGTAGTGCACTGTGGGCCCGGGTCTATAGTAGTGCACTGTGGGCCCTGGTCTATAGTAGTGCACTGTGGGCCCTGGTCTATAGTAGTGCACTGTAGGCCCTGGTCTATAGTAGTGCACTGTAGGCCCTGTTCTATAGTAGTGCACTGTAGGCCCTGGTCTATAGTAGTGCACTGTGGGCCCTGGTCTATAGTAGTGCACTGTGGGCCCGGGTCTATAGTAGTGCACTGTAGGCTCTGGTCTATAGTAGTGCACTGTAGGCCCTGTTCTATAGTAGTGCACTGTGGGCCCTGTTCTATAGTAGTGCACTGTGGGCCCTGGTCTATAGTAGTGCACTGTGGGCCCTGGTCTATAGTAGTGCACTGTGGGCCCTGGTCTATAGTAGTGCACTGTAGGCCCTGGTCTATAGTAGTGCACTGTGGGCCCTGGTCTATAGTAGTGCACTGTGGGCCCTGGTCTATAGTAGTGCACTGTGGGCCCTGTTCTATAGTAGTGCACTGTGGGCCCTGGTCTATAGTAGTGCACTGTGGGCCCTGGTCTATAGTAGTGCACTGTGGGCCCTGGTCTATAGTAGTGCACTGTAGGCCCTGGTCTATAGTAGTGCACTGTGGGCCCTGGTCTATAGTAGTGCACTGTAGGCCCTGGTCTATAGTAGTGCACTGTAGGCCCTGGTCTATAGTAGTGCACTGTGGGCCCTGGTCTATAGTAGTGCACTGTAGGCCCTGTTCTATAGTAGTGCACTGTGGGCCCTGGTCTATAGTAGTGCACTGTGGGCCCTGGTCTATAGTAGTGCACTGTGGGCCCTGGTCTATAGTAGTGCACTGTGGGCCCTGGTCTATAGTAGTGCACTGTAGGCCCTGGTCTATAGTAGTGCACTGTGGGCCCTGGTCTATAGTAGTGCACTGTAGGCCCTGGTCTATAGTAGTGCACTGTAGGCCCTGGTCTATAGTAGTGCACTGTGGGCCCTGGTCTATAGTAGTGCACTGTAGGCCCTGGTCTATAGTAGTGCACTGTGGGCCCTGGTCTATAGTAGTGCACTGTAGGCCCTGGTCTATAGTAGTGCACTGTAGGCCCTGGTCTATAGTAGTGCACTGTGGGCCCTGGTCTATAGTAGTGCACTGTGGGCCCTGGTCTATAGTAGTGCACTGTGGGCCCTGTTCTATAGTAGTGCACTGTGGGCCCTGTTCTATAGTAGTGCACTGTGGGCCCGGGTCTATAGTAGGGCACTGTAGGCCCTGGTCCATAGTAGTGCACTGTGGGCCCTGGTCTATAGTAGTGCACTGTGGGCCCTGTTCTATAGTAGTGCACTGTGGGCCCTGTTCTATAGTAGTGCACTGTGGGCCCGGGTCTATAGTAGGGCACTGTAGGCCCTGGTCTATAGTAGTGCACTGTGGGCCCGGGTCTATAGTAGTGCACTGTAGGCTCTGGTCTATAGTAGTGCACTGTAGGCCCTGTTCTATAGTAGTGCACTGTGGGCCCTGGTCTATAGAAGTGCACTGTAGGCCCTGGTCTATAGTAGTGCACTGTGGGCCCTGGTCTATAGTAGTGCACTGTAGGCCCTGGTCTATAGTAGTGCACTGTGGGCCCTGGTCTATAGTAGTGCACTGTGGGCCCTGGTCTATAGTAGTGCACTGTAGGCCCTGGTCTATAGTAGTGCACTGTGGGCCCTGGTCTATAGTAGTGCACTGTAGGCCCTGGTCTATAGTAGTGCACTGTAGGCCCTGGTCTATAGTAGTGCACTGTGGGCCCTGGTCTATAGTAGTGCACTGTGGGCCCTGGTCTATAGTAGTGCACTGTGGGCCCTGTTCTATAGTAGTGCACTGTGGGCCCTGTTCTATAGTAGTGCACTGTGGGCCCTGTTCTATAGTAGTGCACTGTGGGCCCTGGTCTATAGTAGTGCACTGTGGGCCCTGGTCTATAGTAGTGCACTGTAGGCAATGGTCTATAGTAGTGCACTGTGGGCCCTGGTCTATAGTAGTGCACTGTAGGCCCTGGTCTATAGTAGTGCACTGTAGGCCCTGTTCTATAGTAGTGCACTGTGGGCCCTGGTCTATAGTAGTGCACTGTAGGCCCTGTTCTATAGTAGTGCACTGTGGGCCCTGGTCTATAGTAGTGCACTGTGGGCCCTGGTCTATAGTAGTGCACTGTGGGCCCTGGTCTATAGTAGTGCCCTGTGGGCCCTGGTCTATAGTAGTGCACTGTAGGCCCTGGTCTATAGTAGTGCACTGTAGGCCCTGGTCTATAGTAGTGCACTGTAGGCCCTGGTCTATAGTAGTGCACTGTGGGCCCTGGTCTATAGTAGTGCACTGTAGGCCCTGGTCTTTAGTAGTGCACTGTGGGCCCTGGTCTATAGTAGTGCACTGTAGGCCCTGGTCTATAGTAGTGCACTGTAGGCCCTGGTCTATAGTAGTGCACTGTGGGCCCTGGTCTATAGTAGTGCACTGTGGGCCCTGGTCTATAGTAGTGCACTGTGGGCCCTGTTCTATAGTAGTGCACTGTGGGCCCTGTTCTATAGTAGTGCACTGTGGGCCCTGTTCTATAGTAGTGCACTGTGGGCCCTGTTCTATAGTAGTGCACTGTGGGCCCTGGTCTATAGTAGTGCACTGTGGGCCTGGGTCTATAGTAGTGCACTGTGGGCCCTGGTCTATAGTAGTGCACTGTGGGCCCTGGTCTATAGTAGTGCACTGTGGGCCCTGGTCTATAGTAGTGCACTGTGGGCCCTGGTCTATAGTAGTGCACTGTGGGCCCTGGTCTATATTAGTGCACTGTGGGCCCTGGTCTATAGTAGTGCACTGTAGGCCCTGGTCTATAGTAGTGCACTGTGGGCCCTGGTCTATAGTAGTGCACTGTGGGCCCTGGTCTATAGTAGTGCACTGTGGGCCCTGGTCTATAGTAGTGCACTGTGGGCCCTGGTCTATAGTAGTGCACTGTGGGCCCTGGTCTATAGTAGTGCACTGTAGGCCCTGGTCTATAGTAGTGCACTGTGGGCCCTGGTCTATAGTAGTGCACTGTGGGCCCTGGTCTATAGTAGTGCACTGTGGGCCCTGTTCTATAGTAGTGCACTGTGGGCCCTGGTCTATAGTAGTGCACTGTAGGCCCTGGTCTATAGTAGTGCACTGTGGGCCCTGGTCTATAGTAGTGCACTGTGGGCCCTGGTCTATAGTAGTGCACTGTGGGCCCTGGTCTATAGTAGTGCACTGTGGGCCCTGTTCTATAGTAGTGCACTGTGGGCCCTGGTCTATAGTAGTGCACTGTGGGCCCTGGTCTATAGTAGTGCACTGTGGGCCCTGGTCTATAGTAGTGCACTGTGGGCCCTGGTCTATAGTAGTGCACTGTAGGCCCTGGTCTATAGTAGTGCACTGTGGGCCCTGTTCTATAGTAGTGCACTGTGGGCCCTGGTCTATAGTAGTGCACTGTAGGCCCTGGTCTATAGTAGTGCACTGTGGGCCCTGGTCTATAGTAGTGCACTGTGGGCCCTGGTCTATAGTAGTGCACTGTGGGCCCTGGTCTATAGTAGTGCACTGTGGGCCCTGGTCTATAGTAGTGCACTGTGGGCCCTGTTCTATAGTAGTGCACTATGGGCCCTGGTCTATAGTAGTGCACTGTGGGCCCTGGTCTATAGTAGTGCACTGTGGGCCCTGGTCTATAGTAGTGCACTGTGGGCCCTGGTCTATAGTAGTGCACTGTGGGCCCTGGTCTATAGTAGTGCACTGTGGGCCCTGGTCTATAGTAGTGCACTGTGGGCCCTGGTCTATAGTAGTGCACTGTAGGCCCTGGTCTATAGTAGTGCACTGTGGGCCCTGGTCTATAGTAGTGCACTGTAGGCCCTGGTCTATAGTAGTGCACTATGGGCCCTGGTCTATAGAAGTGCACTGTAGGCCCTGGTCTATAGTAGTGCACTGTGGGCCCTGGTCTATAGTAGTGCACTGTAGGCCCTGGTCTATAGTAGTGCACTGTGAGCCCTGGTCTATAGTAGTGCACTGTGGGCCCTGGTCTATAGTAGTGCACTGTGGGCCCTGGTCTATAGTAGTGCACTGTGGGCCCTGGTCTATAGTAGTGTACTGTGGGCCCTGGTCTATAGTAGTGCACTGTGGGCCCTGGTCTATAGTAGTGCACTGTGGGCCCTGGTCTATAGTAGTGCACTGTGGGCCCTGGTCTATAGTAGTGCACTGTGGGCCCTGGTCTATAGTAGTGCACTGTGGGCCCTGGTCTATAGTAGTGCACTGTGGGCCCTGGTCTATAGTAGTGCACTGTAGGCCCTGGTCTATAGTAGTGCACTGTGGGCCCTGGTCTATAGTAGTGCACTGTGGGCCCTGGTCTATAGTAGTGCACTGTGGGCCCTGGTCTATAGTAGTGCACTGTGGGCCCTGGTCTATAGTAGTGCACTGTGGGCCCTGGTCTATAGTAGTGCACTGTGGGCCCTGGTCTATAGTAGTGCACTGTGGGCCCTGGTCTATAGTAGTGCACTGTGGGCCCTGGTCTATAGTAGTGCACTGTGGGCCCTGGTCTATAGTAGTGCACTGTGGGCCCTGGTCTATAGTAGTGCACTGTGGGCCCTGGTCTATAGTAGTGCACTGTGGGCCCTGGTCTATAGTAGTGCACTGTGGGCCCTGGTCTATAGTAGTGCACTGTAGGCCCTGGTCTATAGTAGTGCACTGTGGGCCCTGGTCTATAGTAGTGCACTGTGGGCCCTGGTCTATAGTAGTGCACTGTGGGCCCTGGTCTATAGTAGTGCACTGTGGGCCCTGGTCTATAGTAGTGCACTGTAGGCCCTGGTCTATAGTAGTGCACTGTGGGCCCTGGTCTATAGTAGTGCACTGTGGGCCCTGGTCTATAGTAGTGCACTGTAGGCCCTGGTCTATAGTAGTGCACTGTGGGCCCTGGTCTATAGTAGTGCACTGTGGGCCCTGGTCTATAGTAGTGCACTGTAGGCCCTGGTCTATAGTAGTGCACTGTGGGCCCTGGTCTATAGTAGTGCACTGTAGGCTCTGGTCTATAGTAGTGCACTGTGGGCCCTGGTCTATAGTAGTGCACTGTAGGCTCTGGTCTATAGTAGTGCACTGTAGGCTCTGGTCTATAGTAGTGCACTGTGGGCCCCGGTCTATAGTAGTGCACTGTAGGCTCTGGTCTATAGTAGTGCACTGTGGGCCCTGGTCTATAGTAGTGCACTGTGGGCCCTGGTCTATAGTAGTGCACTGTAGGCAATGGTCTATAGTAGTGCACTGTGGGCCCTGGTCTATAGTAGTGCACTGTAGGCCCTGGTCTATAGTAGTGCACTGTAGGCCCTGTTCTATAGTAGTGCACTGTGGGCCCTGGTCTATAGTAGTGCACTGTAGGCCCTGTTCTATAGTAGTGCACTGTGGGCCCTGGTCTATAGTAGTGCACTGTGGGCCCTGGTCTATAGTAGTGCACTGTGGGCCCTGGTCTATAGTAGTGCACTGTGGGCCCTGGTCTATAGTAGTGCACTGTAGGCCCTGGTCTATAGTAGTGCACTGTAGGCCCTGGTCTATAGTAGTGCACTGTAGGCCCTGGTCTATAGTAGTGCACTGTGGGCCCTGGTCTATAGTAGTGCACTGTAGGCCCTGGTCTATAGTAGTGCACTGTGGGCCCTGGTCTATAGTAGTGCACTGTAGGCCCTGGTCTATAGTAGTGCACTGTAGGCCCTGGTCTATAGTAGTGCACTGTGGGCCCTGGTCTATAGTAGTGCACTTTGGGCCCTGGTCTATAGTAGTGCACTGTAGGCCCTGGTCTATAGTAGTGCACTGTGGGCCCTGGTCTATAGTAGTGCACTGTGGGCCCTGGTCTATAGTAGTGCACTGTGGGCCCTGGTCTATAGTAGTGCACTCTGGGCCCTGTTCTATAGTAGTGCACTGTGGGCCCTGGTCTATAGTAGTGCACTGTGGGCCCTGGTCTATAGTAGTGCACTGTGGGCCCTGGTCTATAGTAGTGCACTGTGGGCCCTGGTCTATAGTAGTGCACTGTAGGCCCTGGTCTATAGTAGTGCACTGTGGGCCCTGTTCTATAGTAGTGCACTGTGGGCCCTGGTCTATAGTAGTGCACTGTAGGCCCTGGTCTATAGTAGTGCACTGTGGGCCCTGGTCTATAGTAGTGCACTGTGGGCCCTGGTCTATAGTAGTGCACTGTGGGCCCTGGTCTATAGTAGTGCACTGTGGGCCCTGGTCTATAGTAGTGCACTGTGGGCCCTGTTCTATAGTAGTGCACTATGGGCCCTGGTCTATAGTAGTGCACTGTGGGCCCTGGTCTATAGTAGTGCACTGTGGGCCCGGGTCTATAGTAGTGCACTGTAGGCTCTGGTCTATAGTAGTGCACTGTAGGCCCTGTTCTATAGTAGTGCACTGTGGGCCCTGGTCTATAGAAGTGCACTGTAGGCTCTGGTCTATAGTAGTGCACTGTGGGCCCGGGTCTATAGTAGTGCACTGTAGGCTCTGGTCTATAGTAGTGCACTGTAGGCCCTGTTCTATAGTAGTGCACTGTAGGCCCTGGTCTATAGTAGTGCACTGTGGGCCCTGTTCTATAGTAGTGCACTGTGGGCCCTGGTCTATAGTAGTGCACTGTGGGCCCTGGTTTATAGTAGTGCACTATGGGCCCTGGTCTATAGTAGTGCACTGTGGGCCCTGGTCTATAGTAGTGCACTGTGGGCCCTGGTCTATAGTAGTGCACTGTGGGCCCTGGTCTATAGTAGTGCACTGTGGGCCCTGGTCTATAGTAGTGCACTGTGGGCCCTGGTCTATAGTAGTGCACTGTGGGCCCAGGTCTATAGTAGTGCACTGTGGGCCCTGGTCTATAGTAGTGCACTGTGGGCCCTGGTCTATAGTAGTGCACTGTAGGCCCTGGTCTATAGTAGTGCACTGTAGGCCCTGTTCTATAGTAGTGCACTGTAGGCCCTGGTCTATAGTAGTGCACTGTGGGCCCTGGTCTATAGTAGTGCACTGTGGGCCCGGGTCTATAGTAGTGCACTGTAGGCTCTGGTCTATAGTAGTGCACTGTAGGCCCTGTTCTATAGTAGTGCACTGTGGGCCCTGGTCTATAGAAGTGCACTGTAGGCTCTGGTCTATAGTAGTGCACTGTGGGCCCGGGTCTATAGTAGTGCACTGTAGGCTCTGGTCTATAGTAGTGCACTGTAGGCCCTGTTCTATAGTAGTGCACTGTAGGCCCTGGTCTATAGTAGTGCACTGTGGGCCCTGTTCTATAGTAGTGCACTGTGGGCCCTGGTCTATAGTAGTGCACTGTGGGCCCTGGTCTATAGTAGTGCACTGTGGGCCCTGGTCTATAGTAGTGCACTGTAGGCCCTGGTCTATAGTAGTGCACTGTGGGCCCTGGTCTATAGTAGTGCACTGTGGGCCCTGGTCTATAGTAGTGCACTGTGGGCCCTGTTCTATAGTAGTGCACTGTGGGCCCTGGTCTATAGTAGTGCACTGTGGGCCCTGGTCTATAGTAGTGCACTGTGGGCCCTGGTCTATAGTAGTGCACTGTAGGCCCTGGTCTATAGTAGTGCACTGTGGGCCCTGGTCTATAGTAGTGCACTGTAGGCCCTGGTCTATAGTAGTGCACTGTAGGCCCTGGTCTATAGTAGTGCACTGTGGGCCCTGGTCTATAGTAGTGCACTGTAGGCCCTGTTCTATAGTAGTGCACTGTGGGCCCTGGTCTATAGTAGTGCACTGTGGGCCCTGGTCTATAGTAGTGCACTGTGGGCCCTGGTCTATAGTAGTGCACTGTGGGCCCTGGTCTATAGTAGTGCACTGTGGGCCCTGGTCTATAGTAGTGCACTGTAGGCCCTGGTCTATAGTAGTGCACTGTGGGCCCTGGTCTATAGTAGTGCACTGTAGGCCCTGGTCTATAGTAGTGCACTGTAGGCCCTGGTCTATAGTAGTGCACTGTGGGCCCTGGTCTATAGTAGTGCACTGTGGGCCCTGTTCTATAGTAGTGCACTGTGGGCCCTGTTCTATAGTAGTGCACTGTGGGCCCGGGTCTATAGTAGGGCACTGTAGGCCCTGGTCTATAGTAGTGCACTGTGGGCCCTGGTCTATAGTAGTGCACTGTGGGCCCTGTTCTATAGTAGTGCACTGTGGGCCCTGTTCTATAGTAGTGCACTGTGGGCCCGGGTCTATAGTAGGGCACTGTAGGCCCTGGTCTATAGTAGTGCACTGTGGGCCCGGGTCTATAGTAGTGCACTGTAGGCTCTGGTCTATAGAAGTGCACTGTAGGCCCTGGTCTATAGTAGTGCACTGTGGGCCCTGGTCTATAGTAGTGCACTGTGGGCCCTGGTCTATAGTAGTGCACTGTGGGCCCTGGTCTATAGTAGTGCACTGTAGGCCCTGGTCTATAGTAGTGCACTGTGGGCCCTGGTCTATAGTAGTGCACTGTGGGCCCTGGTCTATAGTAGTGCACTGTAGGCCCTGGTCTATAGTAGTGCACTGTGGGCCCTGGTCTATAGTAGTGCACTGTGGGCCCTGGTCTATAGTAGTGCACTGTGGGCCCTGGTCTATAGTAGTGCACTGTGGGCCCTGGTCTATAGTAGTGCACTGTAGGCCCTGGTCTATAGTAGTGCACTGTGGGCCCTGGTCTATAGTAGTGCACTGTGGGCCCTGGTCTATAGTAGTGCACTGTGGGCCCTGGTCTATAGTAGTGCACTGTGGGCCCTGGTCTATAGTAGTGCACTGTGGGCCCTGGTCTATAGTAGTGCACTGTAGGCCCTGGTCTATAGTAGTGCACTGTGGGCCCTGGTCTATAGTAGTGCACTGTGGGCCCTGGTCTATAGTAGTGCACTGTGGGCCCTGGTCTATAGTAGTGCACTGTGGGCCCTGTTCTATAGTAGTGCACTGTGGGCCCTGGTCTATAGTAGTGCACTGTGGGCCCTGGTCTATAGTAGTGCACTGTGGGCCCTGGTCTATAGTAGTGCACTGTGGGCCCTGGTCTATAGTAGTGCACTGTAGGCCCTGGTCTATAGTAGTGCACTGTGGGCCCTGTTCTATAGTAGTGCACTGTGGGCCCTGGTCTATAGTAGTGCACTGTAGGCCCTGGTCTATAGTAGTGCACTGTGGGCCCTGGTCTATAGTAGTGCACTGTGGGCCCTGGTCTATAGTAGTGCACTGTGGGCCCTGGTCTATAGTAGTGCACTGTGGGCCCTGGTCTATAGTAGTGCACTGTGGGCCCTGGTCTATAGTAGTGCACTATGGGCCCTGGTCTATAGTAGTGCACTGTGGGCCCTGGTCTATAGTAGTGCACTGTGGGCCCTGGTCTATAGTAGTGCACTGTGGGCCCTGGTCTATAGTAGTGCACTGTGGGCCCTGGTCTATAGTAGTGCACTGTGGGCCCTGGTCTATAGTAGTGCACTGTGGGCCCGGGTCTATAGTAGTGCACTGTGGGCCCTGGTCTATAGTAGTGCACTGTGGGCCCTGGTCTATAGTAGTGCACTGTAGGCCCTGGTCTATAGTAGTGCACTGTAGGCCCTGTTCTATAGTAGTGCACTGTAGGCCCTGGTCTATAGTAGTGCACTGTAGGCCCTGGTCTATAGTAGTGCACTGTGGGCCCTGGTCTATAGTAGTGCACTGTAGGCCCTGGTCTATAGTAGTGCACTGTGGGCCCTGGTCTATAGTAGTGCACTGTGGGCCCTGGTCTATAGTAGTGCACTGTAGGCCCTGGTCTATAGTAGTGCACTGTGGGCCCTGGTCTATAGTAGTGCACTGTGGGCCCTGGTCTATAGTAGTGCACTGTAGGCCCTGGTCTATAGTAGTGCACTGTGGGCCCTGGTCTATAGTAGTGCACTGTAGGCTCTGGTCTATAGTAGTGCACTGTGGGCCCTGGTCTATAGTAGTGCACTGTAGGCTCTGGTCTATAGTAGTGCACTGTAGGCTCTGGTCTATAGTAGTGCACTGTGGGCCCCGGTCTATAGTAGTGCACTGTAGGCTCTGGTCTATAGTAGTGCACTGTGGGCCCTGGTCTATAGTAGTGCACTGTGGGCCCTGGTCTATAGTAGTGCACTGTAGGCCCTGGTCTATAGTAGTGCACTGTGGGCCCTGGTCTATAGTAGTGCACTGTGTAGGGAATAGGGCTCCCTTTGAGATGCATAAACAGTCTGAGAGCTGGGGGGGCAGATATACAGAAACAAATAGTTCCACATGATGACAGAGAGTGTCCTGGTCCGGATGGATATAGTCATTTGTTGGCGTAGTAACAAACCCCTCCTACCTCACAACCCACATGACCCCAAACTATTCAAACTGTTCACACCTCTCTTGTTGTCACAGAGAAACATGTGCAGTTTTAAAGCTAATTTCCTGCAATTCTACACATTTTCCATGTCTTATGTGTGTTCCCGAACAAATTCCTTTAAAACATAATTTTTTTTACAACAAAATAAATACATATTTGGTCGTATTGAGCCCGTTCTGTGTCCGGGTCTGCTTATTGAGTATGAGCAGGCCTGGACAACTCCAGTCCTCCGGGCCCTGATTGGGTGGCACACTTTCCCTCCATCCTAGTAAACACACCTGATTAAACTAATTACATTCTAAACTGATTAGTTGATTATTGGAGTCAGGTGTGTTAGCTGGGACTGGGGCAAAACGGTGACACCAATCAGGCCCCTGAGGACTGAAGTTGCCCAGGCCTGCTCTAAAGCAACAAGAGAAAGGGGAAGTTAGAGAAGCCCTCAGTACTGTCAACTCCACATCTGTTACAGGAACAGTGTGCAGTTCAGTTAAACAGTCTCCAATTCAAAGAGCAGCAGTCAGAAACGGATGTGGTTTAAGTACAGTCAACTGATGAGTTCACATTGGATGAGTGCAAATGTGGCCGACTAGACTGTTACCCTGTTGAATCTAAACCCCTGCAGGACAGTCCTAAGCCAGTGTTATCCTGTTGAATCTAAACCCCTGCAGGACAGTCCTAAGCCAGTGTTATCCTGTTGAATCTAAACCCCTGCAGGACAGTCCTAAGCCAGTGTTATCCTGTTGAATCTAAACCCCTGCAGGACAGTCCTAAGCCATTGTTATCCTGTTGAATCTAAACCCCTGCAGGACAGTCCTAAGCCAGTGTTATCCTGTTGAATCTAAACCCCTGCAGGACAGTCCTAAGCCAGTGTTATCCTGTTGAATCTAAACCCCTGCAGGACAGTCCTAAGCCAGTGTTATCCTGTTGAATATCAACCCCTGCAGGACAGTCCTAAGCCAGTGTTATCCTGTTGAATCTAAACCCCTGCAGGACAGTCCTAAGCCAGTGTTATCCTGTTGAATCTAAACCCCTGCAGGACAGTCCTAAGCCAGTGTTATCCTGTTGAATCTAAACCCCTGCAGGACAGTCCTAAGCCAGTGTTATCCTGTTGAATATCAACCCCTGCAGGACAGTCCTAAGCCAGTGTTATCCTGTTGAATCTAAACCCCTGCAGGACAGTCCTAAGCCAGTGTTATCCTGTTGAATCTAAACCCCTGCAGGACAGTCCTAAGCCAGTGTTATCCTGTTGAATCTAAACCCCTGCAGGACAGTCCTAAGCCAGTGTTATCCTGTTGAATCTAAACCCCTGCAGGACAGTCCTAAGCCAGTGTTATCCTGTTGAATCTAAACCCCTGCAGGACAGTCCTAAGCCAGTGTTATCCTGTTGAATCTAAACCCCTGCAGGACAGTCCTAAGCCAGTGTTATCCTGTTGAATATCAACCCCTGCAGGACAGTCCTAAGCCAGTGTTATCCTGTTGAATCTAAACCCCTGCAGGACAGTCCTAAGCCAGTGTTATCCTGTTGAATCTAAACCCCTGCAGGACAGTCCTAAGCCAGTGTTATCCTGTTGAATCTAAACCCCTGCAGGACAGTCCTAAGCCAGTGTTATCCTGTTGAATCTAAACCCCTGCAGGACAGTCCTAAGCCAGTGTTATCCTGTTGAATCTAAACCCCTGCAGGACAGCCCTAAGCCAGTGTTATCCTGTTGAATCTAAACCCCTGCAGGACAGTCCTAAGCTGTTGCACATATCAGGAGTCAGCCGTATACATGAATAAAGTATAAACATATATTGTCTATATAGTCTGTCTGTCTACCTTCCCTTCTGTCTCTTCGTCTGCCTGTCTGTCTGTCTGTCTGTCTGTCTGTCTGTCTGTCTGTCTGTCTGTCTGTCTGTCTGTCTGTCTGTCTGTCTGCCTGTCTGTCTGTCTGTCTGTCTGTCTGTCTGTCTGCCTATCTGTCTGTCTGTCCGTCCGTCTGTCTGTCTACCTTTCCTTCTGTCTGTCTGTCTGTCTGTCTGTCTGTCTGTCTGTCTGTCTGTCTGTCTACCTTTCCTTCCTTCTGTCTGTCTGTCTGTCTACCTTTCCTTCTGTCTGTCTGTCTGTCTACCTTTCCTTCTGTCTGTCTGTCTGTCTGTCTGTCTGTCTGTCTGTCTGTCTGTCTGTCTACCTTTCCTTCTGTCTGTCTGTCTGTCTGTCTGTCTGTCTACCTTTCCTTCTGTCTCTTCTTCTGCCTATCTGTCCATCAGTCTGTCCATCTGTCTGTCTGTCTGCCTGTCTGTAAGGCTGCGTTTATACAGGAATTCCAATTTCCACTAATTGGTCTTTTGACCAATCAGATCACCCTCTTCTGCCAATAATTGGGCACCAGATCAAAGCTGAGCTGCCTGTGTAAACGCAGCCTGAGCTTCTAAGAAGAGAGGTATGGATCTGAGAAGAGTTACATGTTGTATTTTGTGCTCTGTAAAACACTGCTAGCGTTCTCAGTCCGTGACACTTCTCTACCAGAGAAAAACAAGCAAAGCTCATTGACGTTCAGTCTGGAGGAGCGTACATGTATTTTCCCCTTGTGACATCCAGACTGCATACTGCCTGTTAGTTGTTTACTGTCGTCTGTGTTTGGCTAAAGGCTGTTCCTGTACTAGACTACAGTGGTCTATAGGGCACCAGGCAGGAGCGCCACAAACTAAGACAACCTTTCTGACTCCAGAGTAGTGTGTTTGTGTGTGTGTGTATATATGTATTTAGGCGTGTGTGTGTTGTGTTTGTGTGTGTGTATGTATTTAGGCTTGTGTGTGTGTATGTATTTAGGCGTGTGTGTGTGTGTTTGTGTGTGTGAACTTGCGTGCATACATGCGTGTGTGTGCTTCCGTGTGCGTGTGTGGCTAGTAGTGTCCCATGCTAAGGTCAACAAGCTCTCACATTCTCACTACAGAATTAGACGTTTTTGCACATTTCTCCAAACGTCAAATATCGAGGTAGAGAGTTAAGGTTTAGGATAAGGTCAAAACATTCATTAGTCATTCATTCCAAACACACGACCATCTGATCCGGGGTCATGGATTTACGCCCATTCACCACCCCCGTCTACAATGCCCTAGGAAAACCCAAACATACTTAATGGCAATAGCGCTCACTGTTGCCCCCTAGTGGCTGGTTCTGAAGGCATTTCCCGATGTTCTCAGGACATGGACAGACGTCCAATTTCGATGTCAATCTTGAGCGATCTGCCTGGCTTTGGCACACAGGCTTTATTTAGCCGATAATACAATCAACCTCTCATTTCCACCCAGGCTCCGTCATGGAGCTCGTTCAAGGGAATTAACAAGTCTGGCTTGTTGCTGAGCAACAGGCTGGATATAACAAACACTGGTTACTGGGCTCCCGAGTGGCGCAGCAGTCTAAGGCACTGTATCTCACTACAAACCTCGGTTCAATTCCAGGCTGTATCACAACCGGCCCTGATTGGGAGTCCCATACGGCGGTGCATGATTGGCCCAGCGTCGTCCAGGTTAAGATTGGGCCAGGGGAAGGCCGTCATTGTGAACAAGAATTTGTTCTTAACTGACTTGCCTCGTTCAATAAAAATGTAATTAAAAAAATGACTTACCTGGGAGTGGAGACACCTTGGTCACCTAGGAGATTCAGCCAGGGTGAGGCTCGGCCATCACACTCGAATTCCCCAAATGTGGGAATCTAGACCGCGTCATTTGTGGTGAAGGGTGGTAGGTAGCCTAGCTAGACGTTAGAGTATCGGGCCAGTAGTGAAACGTTGCTAGTTCCAATAGCCTAGCAGACAAATGGAAAATATCTATGTGCCCTTGAGCAAGGCACTTAACCCTAATTATTATGTACTATGTATTTTTAAGCAGATGACCAATTGATGGGACGATCTAAGCAGATTGTAACGTATAGACGTAGTGGTAGGTAGTGCTGGGAGAGCATGTGGTGAGTCTGGAGCTTGTTGTACCGTAGGTTCCTATTATGCAAACATTTAGCAGACATACAGGCGTTAACCGCGTCCTCCAAACTGTGATAGGTTTAACTATACAGCAGACACATATGCCTGCCAGCTGCAACCATCCATCAATCAATCAAATGTATTTACAGAGCCCTTCTTTACAACAGCCGTGGTCACAAAGTACAGAAACCAAGCCTTAAACCCCAGAGAGCAAGCAATGCAGTTGGAGAGCCACAGTGGTTAAGAAAAGCAGGAACCTTGGAAGAAACCTAGAGAGGAACCAGGCTCTGAGATGTGGCCAGTCCTCTTCTGGCTGTACTGGGTAGAGAGTAACCAGGCTCTGAGGGGTGGCCAGTCCTCTCCTGGCTGTACTGGGTAGAGAGGAACCAGGCTCTGAGATGTGGCCAGTCCTCTCCTGGCTGTACTGGGTAGAGAGGAACCAGGCTCTGAGGGGTGGCCAGTCCTCTTCTGGCTGTACTGGGTAGAGAGGAACCAGGCTCTGAGGGGTGGCCAGTCCTCTTCTGGCTGTACTGGGTAGAGAGGAACCAGGCTCTGAGGGGTGACCAGTCCTCTTCTGGCTGTACTGGGTAGAGAGGAACCAGGCTCTGAGGGGTGACCAGTCCTCTTCTGGCTGTACTGGGTAGAGAGGAACCAGGCTCTGAGGGTGGCCAGTCCTCTCCTGGCTGTACTGGGTAGAGAGGAACCAGGCTCTGAGGGGTGGCCAGTCCTCTCCTGGCTGTACTGGGTAGAGAGGAACCAGGCTCTGAGGGGTGACCAGTCCTCTTCTGGATGTACTGGGTAGAGAGGAACCAGGCTCTGAGGGGTGGCCAGTCCTCTTCTGGCTGTACTGGGTAGAGAGGAACCAGGCTCTGAGGGGTGACCAGTCCTCTCCTGGCTGTACTGGGTAGAGAGGAACCAGGCTCTGAGGGGTGGCCAGTCCTCTTCTGGCTGTGCCGGAGATTATAAGACTAAATGGCCATTAAGGCCAGATTGAGGTGTTAAAATGTTCATAGAAGACCAACGGGGTCAAATGATAATCACAGTGGCTGTAGATGGTGTAAGAGGTCAGCACCTCGAGAGTTAATGTCAGTTGGTTTTTCATAGATGAGCATATCTCATTAACACCTGCTCCTCTCTCTGAATCACTGTGTGTGTGTGTGTGTGTGTGTGTGTGTGTGTGTGTGTGTGTGTGTGTGTGTGTGTGTGTGTGTGTGTGTGTGTGTGTGTGTGTGTGTGTGTGTGTGTGTGTGTGTGTGTGTGTGTGTGTGTGTGTGTGTGTGTGTGTGTGTGTGGTTGAAGGGAGTTTCCTGTTCTTGAGAAACCGAAACATACTTGCTACCTAACGTCTACACACACACACACACGCTCACACACACGCACACGCATGCACACACACACCTAGATTCCCAGAAGTGGAGGCCAAGCTGAAGATGACTGTTTGCTCAGTCCGACCCAGATACATTTTTTTTGTCACCTTGGCTCTTTGTTCATATGTAAGTGGTGTACACTGAGTGGACAAAACAATAGGAACACCTTCCTCATATTGAGTGGCGCCCCCTTTTGCCCTCAGAACAGCCTCAACATGGACCAGCTTCACAGTGGAACGCCTTTGATAAAACTCAAAACTGACAACACTTGTAATGCTTATGTTGAAATCCTTTCAGTCTCCTGAGGGGGAATAGGTTTTGTCGTGCCCTCTTCACAACTGCCTTGGTGTGTTTGGACCAAGTTTAATTTGTTGGTGATTTGGACACCAAGGAACTTGAAGCTCTCAACCTGCTCCAGTACAGCCCCATCGATGAGAATAGGGGCGTGCTCGGTCTTCCTTTTCCTGTAGTCCAAAATCATCTCCTTCGTCTTGTTCACGTTGAGGGAGAGGTTGAAGTCCTGGCACCACACGGTCAGGTGTCTGACCTCCTCCCTATAGGCTGTCTAGTCATTGTTGGTGATCAGGCCTAGATCAGTTGTGTCATCAGCCAACTTAATGATGGTGTTGGAGTCGTGCCTGGCCTTGCAGTCATGAGTGAACAGGGAGTATAGGAGAGGACTGAGCACGCACCCCTGAGCGTCCCCCTGAGAGGTTATTTAACAGGGTTCAGTAGTTGTCAACCTGTACACGTAAACTAGTCACAGAACAATTTTGGTTCAGTAGTTATCAGTTTTGAGCACTTTGATTTAGTGACAGTTAAATGTTTGTTTTTTAACTATTGACAACAAACTCATATCAAAAGTAATGTGAATATTGCATTGTGAAAGCCAGATACTTAGATTGCATATGTATGCAAATTCAGAGAGTGATTTAGTGCAGTGAACAAGTGATTTTGTCAAGGTGTTTGTTGTATTCAGTCAATTGAAAATGTAGTTGGATTCAATCCGTATTGTCGAAGAGATTCCCTAAAAACATGCCACTCTGATACAACTACGACTTTTTCGTAGCAGGTTAGGAGAAATAACGTAGCGGGTTAGGAGAATTCGGTTAGGAAAAGGCTTAGCGAAAAATGCTCTCCTCATTTTGTAATCGAAGCGGCAGTGTAGCCTAGTGGTTAGATGGACTAGTAACCGAAAGGTTGCAAGTTCAAATCCCTGAGCTGACAAGGTACAAAATCTATCGTTCTGACCCTGAACAGGCAGTTAACCCACTGTTCCAAGGCATTCATTGAAAATAAGAATTTGTTCTTAACTTACTTGCCTGGTAAAATTAAAGTTTTTAGGAAGTCCTTATTGCCAAAGTAGCGTGGAAGATCCAAGTTAAAATGTAAAGGTGATTTCCTATTCAGACGAAATATGCAGCGTTTACCGTGAATGCATTCTCCGCACGGTGGGAACATTGCCGTTAATTGTTAGTCGCGTTATAAAACGGATATTTATCGCCACGGATTGTATAGAGCCCTTAGAGCTTTGAAACGGCAGCCATTTTGATGATCTGTTTAGATTTCTGTGTAGGTCATAATGCTGTGCCACATACTGTAAAGAATGCACCAAGGTGACTGAAACAAACTGTAACACTATAGCCTGGTTTCCATCCCATTGGCAACATATGCTCATTTCCCCACAGTGGGACGTTTACACCAAAACGGACGTGTTGAGGGTAAAAACCAGTGTGTGATGATGTAGTGCACACAAAATGTACTCTTTTGCTTAAGTTTTCATGTACCGAATAACAATCTTAAGCACCATTGCACGTTCAACTTACTGATAGTTTTGTCACAGTAACTGTTGCGTTAAAATAGCAAAGGTGTCTACTCTGGTCTTGGCACAGCCTACCTGCTCTGTTTCAGCAGCTGTTGGCTAGAGCACACTTTCCAATACATTCTGTTGGCTAGAGCACACTTTCCAATACATTCTGTTGGCTAGAGCACACTTTCCAATACAGTCTGTTGGCTAGAGCACACTTTCCAATACAGTCTGTTGGCTCGAGCACACTTTCCAATACAGTCTGTTGGCTAGAGCACACTTTCCAATACAGTCTGTTGGCTAGAGCACACTTTCCAATGCAGTCTGTTGGCTCGAGCACACTTTCCAATACAGTCTGTTGGCTAGAGCACACTTTCCAATACAGTCTGTTGGCTAGAGCACACTTTCCAATACAGTCTGTTGGCTAGAGCACACTTTCCAATACATTCTGTTGGCTAGAGCACACTTTCCAATACAGTCTGTTGGCTAGAGCACACTTTCCAATACATTCTGTTGGCTAGAGCACACTTTCCAATACAGTCTGTTGGCTAGAGCACACTTTCCAATACATTCTGTTGGCTAGAGCACACTTTCCAATACAGTCTGTTGGCTAGAGCACACCTTCCAATACAGTCTGTTGGCTCGAGCACACTTTCCAATACATTCTGTTGGTTAGAGCACACTTTCCAATACAGTCTGTTGGCTAGAGCACACTTTCCAATACATTCTGTTGGCTAGAGCACACTTTCCAATACAGTCTGTTGGCTAGAGCACACTTTCCAATACAGTCTGTTGGCTAGAGCACACTTTCCAATACAGTCTGTTGGCTAGAGCACACTTTCCAATACAGTCTGTTGGCTAGAGCACACTTTCCAATACATTCTGTTGGCTAGAGCACACTTTCCAATACAGTCTGTTGGCTAGAGCACACTTTCCAATACATTCTGTTGGCTAGAGCACACTTTCCAATACAGTCTGTTGGCTAGAGCACACTTTCCAATACATTCTGTTGGCTAGAGCACACTTTCCAATACAGTCTGTTGGCTAGAGCACACCTTCCAATACAGTCTGTTGGCTCGAGCACACTTTCCAATACATTCTGTTGGTTAGAGCACACTTTCCAATACAGTCTGTTGGCTAGAGCACACTTTCCAATACATTCTGTTGGCTAGAGCACACTTTCCAATACAGTCTGTTGGCTAGAGCACACTTTCCAATACATTCTGTTGGCTAGAGCACACTTTCCAATACAGTCTGTTGGCTAGAGCACACCTTCCAATACAGTCTGTTGGCTCGAGCACACTTTCCAATACATTCTGTTGGTTAGAGCACACTTTCCAATACAGTCTGTTGGCTAGAGCACACTTTCCAATACAGTCTGTTGGCGAGAGCACACGTTCCAATACAGTCTGTTGGCTAGAGCACACTTTCCAATACAGTCTGTTGGCTAGAGCACACTTTCCAATACAGTCTGTTGGCTAGAGCACACTTTCCAATGCAGTCTGTTGGCTAGAGCACACGTTCCAATACAGTCTGTTGGCTAGAGCACACTTTCCAATACAGTCTGTTGGCTGGAGCACACTTTCCAATGCAGTCTGTTGGCTAGAGCACACTTTCCAATACAGTCTGTTGGCTAGAGCACACTTTCCAATGCAGTCTGTTGGCTAGAGCACACTTTCCAATACAGTCTGTTGGCTAGAGCACCCTTTCCAATACAGTCTGTTGGCTGGAGCACACTTTCCAATACAGTCTGTTGGCTAGAGCACACTTTCCAATACAGTCTGTTGGCTAGAGCACACTTTCCAATGCAGTCTGTTGGCTAGAGCACACTTTCCAATACAGTCTGTTGGCTAGAGCACACTTTCCAATACAGTCTGTTGGCTGGAGCACCCTATCCAATACAGTCTGTTGGCTAGAGCACACCTTCCAATACAGTCTGTTGGCTCGAGCACACTTTCCAATGCAGTCTGTTGGCTTGAGCACACTTTCCAATACAGTCTGTTGGCTCGAGCACACTTTCCAATACAGTCTGCTGGCTAGAGCACACCTTCCAATGCAGTCTGTTGGCTGGAGCACACTTTCCAATACAGTCTGTTGGCTCGAGCACCCTTTCCAATACAGTCTGTTGGCTAGAGCACACTTTCCAATACAGTCTGTTGGCTCGAGCACACCTTCCAATACAGTCTGTTGGCTCGAGCACACCTTCCAATACAGTCTGTTGGCTAGAGCACACCTTCCAATACAGTCTGTTGGCTAGAGCACACTTTCCAATACAGTCTGTTGGCTAGAGCACACCTTCCAATGCAGTCTGTTGGCTTGAGCACACTTTCCAATACAGTCTGTTGGCTAGAGCACACTTTCCAATACAGTCTGTTGGCTAGAGCACACTTTCCAATGCAGTCTGTTGGCTTGAGCACACTTTCCAATGCAGTCTGTTGGCTTGAGCACACTTTCCAATACAGTCTGTTGGCTCGAGCACACTTTCCAATACAGTCTGCTGGCTAGAGCACACCTTCCAATGCAGTCTGTTGGCTGGAGCACACTTTCCATTACAGTCTGTTGGCTCGAGCACCCTTTCCAATACAGTCTGTTGGCTAGAGCACACTTTCCAATACACTCTGTTGGCTCGAGCACACTTTCCAATACAGTCTGTTGGCTGGAGCACACTTTCCAATACAGTCTGTTGGCTAGAGCACACTTTCCAATACAGTCTGTTGGCTGGAGCACACTTTCCAATGCAGTCTGTTGGCTTGAGCACACTTTCCAATACAGTCTGTTGGCTAGAGCACACTTTCCAATACAGTCTGTTGGCTAGAGCACACCTTCCAATGCAGTCTGTTGGCTTGAGCACACTTTCCAATACAGTCTGTTGGCTCGAGCACACTTTCCAATACAGTCTGCTGGCTAGAGCACACCTTCCAATGCAGTCTGTTGGCTTGAGCACACTTTCAAATACAGTCTGTTGGCTCGAGCACACCTTCCAATACAGTCTGTTGGCGAGAGCACACCTTCCAATACAGTCTGTTGGCGAGAGCACACCTTCCAATACAGTTAACACAACAGTTACTGTGACAAAATCAGTAGCGTTGAAAATGCCATGGAAACACATTGAACTTTAACATTGAACTTTCTATTTTACTCAACTGGTGGAAACACACCACTGGTAGGAAAATTAACCTATTTATTTGCTTTGTGCAGATATTTGAATATTCACATGAAAATGTGTCCCCAGATGAGGAATGGAATCCTGATTAGTAACCAGGTTTCCATCCGATCTTTTTATGCGAGTAAAGTAGCCAACATGTCGGATAAAAATGTCAAGACAAACCTGATGGAAATAGAACACGTCAGTAAACTTTCCATATTTAATTTTTATTTTATTTTAAATTCTGCCAATACAGTCTGTTGGCAAGAGTGCACGTGCCAATACAGTCGGCACACTCAGTAGAGGTGCGTGGGTAAAATCTCTGGGGAAGCCAAGCCAGAAAAACCACCCATGTGTTGTGATACAGTACTGTCATACAGTACACACTTAAATGTTTTGTTGTTCTACACTACCTGGCTAAAATGCTTGATTGTTAGCACAACTTCCTTTCATGGGCAACGTTAGCTAGTTAACATTAGCCTTCTACGTCTAGCTACATATTGAACTTCCATCCTCTCAGTCCATGGGCACAATGTATGAATTTATGGTTGGATCAGAATCGCCATTATATAATCATTGGCCAATACGGAGAATTAAGTCAAATCACACGTCAAAATCGCTATCTCAATCCATAGCTAATTTAGGAAAGGGCCAATTTTCGCTAGCTAGCCACCAGAGGACAACAGCAACACAACAGGCAACAATTCAAGTTGTTTCTGTCAATTATGTATTTCTCTTGATGTGATGTGATAGGCGTGAAGACAATTCTAATGGGCTACAATTGACACTCAGTTTAGCTTAACACTGATTGGCTATTATTTTATACTATTTTTTAATCAAGGGAGGCCAAGTGCATTCAATGAGCATGATGTATTATGCTACAGATGGCAACAGTGTCATACTCTTTATGACCAGACAGCATCAGATAGATGGCCTACACATACATGGACAGAGGGGGCGCTGTTTAGCTCACTAGGATGCTGTATCCAGGGAGAAACATTCAGCCTCTTGCAAAGTGAAGGAAAATTATAAACACAGAGAGATGAAAGATAACTTGTTTATTTTTATTTTTTATTTTTGAGGGACGCCTGGCTTCCCTTGGTATCCATGAATACACGACACTGGGCACACTCGCTATATAACGCAATATTTTTTTTGTGAGAAACCATGTAAACTTTTTATTCGATACACAGGAATTTAACAGCATAAGTTATTTTAATGTGCGCTATGTCATCACGCACAGCCTTTTATCCACATGTCAATTTAATGGAAAATGCGCATATTTTTTTATGCCGATTTTTTTCGAATATTCGTATTGAAAATCTGTCGCTAATTAGATGGAAACCTATAGACTTTCACCATTCCTTCATCCCAGCCAAATCTCAGGAGGAACTTTTAAAAACAGACACTGAGCCCTACTGATGTGTGAACACTTTTATTTCTAATTCACACTATAAGCCAAACTGAGATGTACTGGGCTGACTTTCATATATGTTCCATTGAGAAGACACTTCTAACAAACGCTTTTTATTGTCATGAATAAATGTTCTGCGTTTTATGTATGGGTGGTCCCACTATCTTGGAAGCACCATGCTCTACCAACTGAGCTACAGAGCTGTTTTCACATGGTCCTTTTTAGCAAGGTTCCAGCCACTGTGTTGGATAACTCAACCTGGTCTCAGAGCATTACGTATTGTTCTGTATGGAAATCCAGTACGCACCGTTTAGTATGATATGTTACGAATTCTAGATAGGTGGCTAATGTAAGGGTTAAGCTGGGCTAGAGGTTAAGATTAGGAGTTAGGTTAAAGAGTTATGGTTAGGGGAAGGGTTAGTTAAGTAGTTGCAAAGTAGCTAAAAAGTAGTAAGTAGTTGAAAAGTTGCTAATTCGGTAAAATGCGAAAGTTGTCTGTGACGAGATTCGAAACTCCTTTTTTTTTACGTACACCCACCCACCCTCTCTCTTATTTGACCATACCAAACGCAGCATATCATACTAAATGGAGTGTGTCATATTTTCGGATCTATGTGCAGAATAATACGAAATGCTCTGAGACCAGGCTGGCTGACTATGCAGTTGGTTTGAGTCAGCTTGGTTCGTCTCAGTAGTGTGAAAAGCCCTCTTTAGTCACTGGTCGACTGTGTCATCGACTGACAGATTGCTATAACATGTGATGTGGTTGGCTGATAGGTGTAATACCTATCCGGGTGTAGTAAGATCTGGTATGTGTCAGAAAGGCACAGGCATATGACTCAAGGCTCCACACCAAAACCCACTTCCTGCTGAAACGACACTGAACAAAAATATAAACTCAACATGTAAAGTGTTGGTCCCACGTTTCATGAGTTGAAATAACAGATCCTAGAAATGTTCCAAACGCATAAAAAGCTTATTTCTCTTCAACTTTGTGTACAAATGAGTTTACATCCTTGTTAGTGAGCATTTCTTCTGTGTCAAGAAAATCCATCCACATGACAGGTGTGGCATATCAAGAAGCTGATTAAATGGCACAATCATTACACAGGTGCACCTTGTGCTGGTGGACCATAAAAGGCCACTCTAATATGTGCAGTTTTGTCACAAAACACACAGCCACAGATGCCTCAAGTTTTGAGGGAGCGTGCAATTGGCATGCTGACTGCAGGAATGTCCTCCAGAGCTGTTGCCAGAGAATTTCATGTTAATTTCTCTACCACATGCCACCTCCAACATTGTTTTAGAGAATTTGGGCCTTACGTTTGACTGGTCTCACAACCGCAGACCACGTGTATGGGGGACAACGAACACAATTGCATTTTATCAATGGTAATTTTAATGCACAGAGATACCGTGACAAGATCCTGAGGCCCATTGTGAGGCCCATTTTGTTTAAGGTATCTGTGACCAACAGATGCATATCTGTATTCCCAGTCATGTAAAATCCATAGATTAGTGTCTAATGAATTTTTCTCAATTGACTGATTCCCTCATATGAACTGAAATTGATGCGTGATGTGTTGACATTTTTGTTCAGTTTAGTTCACTGCGAGTGAAGCAGCTATAGAGGGAGAGAGTTTGGGACACACACACAGGAATACTAGTAATCACAGAGCGTTAGTCTAAGAGTTAGATTTTTCCTCCTTGAATATAGCATCACATAAAGACATCATTCAGCCATATCTTTCTTATGATGGTTGATCTTGTTTGCAAGTCTCCTCGTGGAGTCTGCTACGTTATCTGCCATGTAGTGCAGTGCAAGGTGAATGCACCACCATGTGGCTAGTTCTGACATTGCAACCTCATCCATTGTTGAATAGCAGAGGCAGATAATACAGAGGCCAGTCAGTTCGAGTCTGTCTGCTGGAACAACGTTTCCAACAGGAGTAGCAAATTAAACTGGTGTAACGCCCCCATTTACCTCTCTCTCTCTGTCTCTCTCTTCTCTCTCTCTGTCTCTCTCTCTGTCTCTCTCTCTGTCTCTCTCTCTCTCTCCTCTCTCTCTCCTCTCTCTCTCTCTGTCTCTCTCCTCTCTCCTCTCTCTCTCCTTTCTCTCTCTCTCTCTCTCCTTTCTCTCTCTCTCTCTGTCTATCTCATCTCTCTCTCTGTCTATCTCATCTCTCTCTCTCTTCTGTCTGTCTCTCTCCTCTCTCTCACTCTCTGTCTCTCTGTCTCTCTCCTCTCTCCCTCTCTCTCACTCCCTGTCTCTCTCCTCTCTCCTTCTCTCTCTGTCTCTCTCCTCTCTCAGATTTGATTGACATATTCCATAAAGCTACGAGACTGGACCCAGATGGACAGAGACGTTGCTGTAAAGAGATTAGTTGTGACACCCATCTGCCTGGTTTACATCCATCAGACTAGCTGAATTACAGTGACTGAGCTGAGTAGCCTTGGCAGGCCCTGCTAACTGAGTAGCCTTGGCAGGTCCTGCTAACTGAGTAGCCTTGACAGGCCCTGGTAACTGAGTAGCCTTGGCAGGCCCTGCTAACTGAGTAGCCTTGGCAGGCCCTGCTAACTGAGTAGCCTTGGCAGGCCCTGATAACTGAGTAGCCTTGGCAGGCCCGGCTAACTGAGTAGCCTTGGCAGGCCCTGCTAACTGAGTAGCCTTGCCAGGCCCTGATAACTGAGTAGCCTTGCCAGGCCCTGATAACTGAGTAGCCTTGGCAGGCCCTGCTAACTGAGTTGCCTTGGCAGGCCCTGCTAACTGAGTAGCTTTGGCAGGCCCTGATAACTGAGTAGTCCTTGGTAACTGAGTAGTCCCTGGTAACTGAGTAGTCCTTGGTAACTGAGTAGTCCCTGGTAACTGAGTAGTCCCTGGAAACTAAGTAACCCCTGGTAACTGAGTAGTCCCTGGTAACTGAGTAACCCCCGGTAACTGAGTAGCCCCCGGTAACCGAGTAACCCCTGGTAACTGAGTAGCTCCCTGTAACTGAATAGCCCCCGGTAACTGAGTAGTCCCTGGTAACTCAGTAGTCCTTGGTAACTGAGTAGTCATTGGCAACTGAGTCACCCCCGGTAACTGAGTAGTTCCTGGTAACTGGGTATCCTCTGGTAACTGAGTAGTCCCTGGTAACTCAGTAGTCCTTGGTAACTGAGTAGTCATTGGCAACTGAGTCACCCCCGGTAACTGAGTAGTCCCTGGTAACTGGGTATCCTCTGGTAACTGAGTAACCCCCGGTAGCTGAGTAGCCCCCGGTAACTGAGTAACCCCCGGTAGCTGAGTAGCCCCTGGTAACTGAGTAGCCCCTGGTAACTGAGTAACCCCTGGTACCTGAGTAACCCCTGGTAACTGAGTAGCCCCTGGTAACTGAGTAACCCCTGGTAACTGAGTAACCCCTGGTACCTGAGTAACCCCTGGTAACTGAGTAGCCCCTGGTAACTGAGTAACCCCTGGTAACTGAGTAGCCCCTGGTAACTGAGTAACCCCTGGTACCTGAGTAACCCCTGGTAACTGAGTAGCCCCTGGTAACTGAGTAACCCCTGGTACCTGAGTAACCCCTGGTAACTGAGTAGCCCCTGGTAACTGAGTAGCCCCTGGTAGGCCCTGGTAACTGAATAGCTCCTAGTAGGCCCTGGTAACTGAGTAACCCCTGGTAACTGAGTAACCCCTGGTACCTGAGTAACCCCTGGTAACTGAGTAGCCCCTGGTAGGCCCTGGTAACTGAGTAGCCCCTGGTAGGCCCTGGTAACTGAGTAGCCTTGGCAGGTCCTGGTAACTGAGTAGCCTTGGCAGGCCCTGGTAACTGAGTAGCCTCTGGTAACTGAGTAGCCTTGGCAGGCCCTGGTAACTGAGTAGCCTTGGCAGGTCCTGGTAACTGAGTAGCCTTGGCATGTCCTGGTAACTGAGTAGCCTTGGCAGGTCCTGGTAACTGAGTAGCCTTGGCAGGCCCTGGTAACTGAGTAGCCTTGGCAGGTCCTGGTAACTGAGTAGCCTTGGCAGGCCCTGGTAACTGAGTAGCCCCTGGTAGGTCCTGGTAACTGAGTAACCTTGGCAGGTCCTGGTAACTGAGTAGCCTTGGCAGGCCCTGGTAACTGAGTAGCCTCTGGTAACTGAGTAGCCCCTGGTAGGTCCTGGTAACTGAGTAACCTTGGCAGGTCCTGGTAACTGAGTAGCCTTGGCAGGCCCTGGTAACTGAGTAGCCTCTGGTAACTGAGTAGCCCCTGGTAGGTCCTGGTAACTGAATAACCTTGGCAGGTCCTGGTGACTGAGTAGCCTTGGCTGGTCCTGGTAACTGAGTAGCCTTGGCAGGTCCTGGTAACTGAGTAGCCTTGGCAGGTCCTGGTGACTGAGTAGCCTTGGCAGGCCCTGGTAACTGAGTAGCCTTGGCAGGTCCTGGTGACTGAGTAGCTTTGGCAGGCCCTGGTAACTGAGTAGCCTTGGCAGGTCCTGGTAACTGAGTAGCCTTGGCTGGTCCTGGTAACTGAGTAGCCTT
>NW_027008441.1:0-22500 GCF_036934945.1 Oncorhynchus masou masou | reverse complement strand
TGCAGGAATGTCCACCACGGCCCCATGTCTCAAGGATCTGTACACAGAATGCACCAGTTCTTCCATGGCCTGCATACTCACCGAACATGTCACCCATTGAGCATGTTTGGGATGCTCTGGATTTACGTGTACGGCAGCGTGTTACGGTTTCCTGCAAATATCCAGCAACTTTGCACAGCTATTGAAGAGGAGCGGGACAACATTCTACAGGCCACAGTCAACAGCCTGATCAACTCTATGTGAAGGAGATGTGTCGCGCTGCATTAGGCAAACGATGGTCACACCAGATGCTGACTGGTTTTATGATCCACGCACCTACCTTTGTTTTTTAAGGTGTCCATTGACCAACAGATGCATATCTGTATTCCCAGTCATGTGAAATCCATAGATTAGGGCCTAGTGAATTTATTTAAATTGACAAATTTTCTTATATGAATTGTAACTCAGTAAAATTGTTTCATGTTGCGAATATATATTTTTGTTCATTGTATATATATTTTTGAAGAAATGTTTGAAATGGTCAAATTGACTCAACAACCAAAAACACATATTTAGGTTTGTTTGTATTTCGTATTGAATCAGAAAATCTATAGTTTCTGGCTGTTTATCAAAGGTAACTATTTTTCCAACACAATTTGTTAGTGGGTGTTAATTCAAGTTAAATCTTCACCATAGTGGGTTAGTTCATGTTAAATCTTCACTGTAGTGGGTGTTAGTTCATGTTAAATCTTCACTGTAGTGGGTGTTAATTCATGTTAAATTTTCACCGTAGTGGGTGTTAGTTCATGTTAAATCTTCACTGTAGTGGTTGTTAGTTCATGTTAAATCTTCACTGTAGTGGTTGTTAGTTCATGTTAAATCTTCACTGTAGTGGTTGTAAGTTCATGTTAAATCTTCACTGTAGTGGGTGTTAGTTCATGTTAAATCTTCACTGTAGTGGGTGTTAATTCATGTTAAATTTTCACCGTAGTGGGTGTTAGTTCATGTTAAATATTCACCGTAGTGGGTGTTAGTTCATGTTAAATATTCACCGTAGTGGGTGTTAGTTCATGTTAAATCTTCACTGTAGTGGTGGTTAGTTCATGTTAAATTTTCACTGTAGTGGTTGTTAGTTCATGACTTAGGAGTCTGATACAGTACTATAAGGTCTTATTGTGTGTTAATTAATGACGTAGGAGTCTGATACAGTACTATAAGGTCTTATTGTGTGTTAATTAATGACTTAGGAGTCTGATACAGTACTATAAGGTCTTATTATTTAATTAATGACTTAGGAGTCTGATACAGTACTATAAGGTCTTATTGTGTGTTAATTAATGACTTAGGAGTCTGATACAGTACTATAAGGTCTTATTGTGTGTTTATTAATGACGTAGGAGTCTGATACAGTACTATAAGGTCTTATTGTGTGTTAATTAATGACTTAGGAGTCTGATACAGTACTATAAGGTCTTATTGTGTGTTAATTAATGACGTAGGAGTCTGATACAGTACTATAAGGTCTTATTGTGTGTTAATTAATGACGTAGGAGTCTGATACAGTACTATAAGGTCTTATTGTGTGTTAATTAATGACGTAGGAGTCTGATACAGTACTATAAGGTCTTATTGTGTGTTAATTAATGACATAGGAGTCTGATACAGTACTATAAGGTCTTATTGTGTGTGTACTGTACATAATATTCTGAATGAATCTTTCAGAAGTATGATGTGGATTCAGAGGGCAGCGAGGAGGGGAGAGACGACATGCGGAGCGCTCTCGCTCTGGAGGAAGGATACGGGGTGGAGAGAGGGGAGCGCTCAGGCCTGGGACGCGTCTACTTCTCCAACCAGGTAGCCTAGAATAGATACTGCTCCGTGCTCTTTGCACCCGGGCCCTTTTTACTGTATATTCATGACCATTCCTTTACTGTTTCCACTGTTCCTCTGTATATGCGTAGGCTTTGCCTGTCATTAACAACGGATGTTGAAACGAAATTGCTGCGATGGGACAGTAGTGCCTGGTTTCACACTATCATGTCAACCCAAACTTTACTCTAATGGCTTGGCAATTTTTACCTTTACCTGATCTTTTCTAGCATGGCTCCAGCTACTATGGCTTGGCTTGGTTTGGCTTGGTTTGGCTTGGCTTGGCTTGGTTTGGCTTGGTTTGCTTTGGTTTGGTTTGGCTTGGTTTGCTTTGGTTTGGCTTGGTTTAGTTTGGCTTGGTTTGCTTTGGTTTGTCTTGGTTTGGTAGTGTGAAAAGGCTTAAAAGATTGCTTGAATCAGAAGTTGGGATTCTATCCAATCAGTGCGCGCTTGACATATAAGGTCATTTCAGATTGAGCCAACAAATGCAGCGTTTATCATGAATGTGGTCTCCTCGGGCCTTGGGAACATTGTCTTTAAAAGGTGCATAGCCGGGCGATCGGATTGAATCCCGGTCCTAAATGTGGGTGTTCCTCTTCCCACACCAGGACTACTACCAGAGGCTGGAGCAGCTGCAGAGAACCCACCTGAGGAACATGGCTGAGCTGGAGAAGATGTATATCTGTAAAAGGTCAAAGGTCAACAAGAAGGACGATGAGGAGGAGTATGAGGAGGACAAGTGTTTGGAGAGAGAGAGCAGAGACATACAGGATCTCCAACCCAGGTCTGATATCATGGCTTTTGGTACTGTACCTTTGAAATGGAATGTAGTTTTTAGTTAAGTAGTTGTAGGCTATGTAACCTTGTGCTACCTTTTTATAAGACAGGGAAAAATGAAGTGTTTATTATACTGAACCAAAATATAAATGCATCAAGTAAAGTGTTGATTCCGGCAGAGTAGCCGGGGCGGCAGGGTGGCCCAGTGGTTAGAGTGTAGGGACGGCAGGGTGGCCTAGTGGTTAGAGCGTAGGGGCGGCAGGGTGGCCCAGTGGTTAGAGTGTAGGGGCGGCAGGGTAGCCTAGTGGTTAGCGTGTAGGGACGGCAGGGTAGCCTAGTGGTTAGAGTGTAGGGGCGGCAGGGTGGCCCAGTGGTTAGCGTGTAGGGACGGCAGGGTAGCCTAGTGGTTAGAGTGTAGGGACGGCAGGGTAGCCTAGTGGTTAGAGTGTAGGGGCGGCAGGGTGGCCCAGTGGTTAGCGTGTAGGGACGGCAGGGTAGCCTAGTGGTTAGAGTGTAGGGGCGGCAGGGTAGCCTAGTGGTTAGAGTGTAGGGGCGGCAGGGTGGCCCAGTGGTTAGCGTGTAGGGACGGCAGGGTAGCCTAGTGGTTAGAGTGTAGGGGCGGCAGGGTAGCCTAGTGGTTAGAGTGTAGGGACGGCAGGGTGGCCTAGTGGTTAGAGTGTAGGGGCGGCAGGGTAGCCTAGTGGTTAGAGTGTAGGGGCGGCAGGGTAGCCTAGTGGTTAGAGTGTAGGGGCGGCAGGGTAGCCTAGTGGTTAGAGTGTAGGGACGGCACGGTAGCCTAGTGGTTAGAGTGTAGGGACGGCAGGGTAGCCTTGTGGTTAGAGTGTAGGGACGGCAGGTAGCCTAGTGGTTAGAGTGTAGGGACGGCAGGGTAGCCTTGTGGTAGAGTGTAGGGACGGCAGGTAGCCTAGTGGTTAGAGCGTTGGACTAGTCACCGGAAGGTTGCAAGTTTAAACCCCCGAGCTGACAAGGTACAAATCTGTCGTTCTGCCCCTGAACAGGCAGTTAACCCACTGTTCCAAGGCCGTCATTGAAAATAAGAATTTGTTCTTAACTAACTTGTCTAGTTAAATAAAGGTAAAATAAAATGTCATGTTTCATGAGCTGAAATTTAAAAAATCCCAGAAATGTTCTATATTCACAAAAAGTGTATTTCTCTCAAATGTTGTGCACACATATGTTTACATCCCTGTTAGAGAGCATTTCTCCTTTGCCAAGGTAATCCTGACAGGTGTGGCATATCAAGAAAATAATTAAACAGCACGATCATTACACAGTTGCAGGGGTCAATAAAAGGCCACTCTAAAATGTGCAACACAATGCCACAGATGTCTCAAGTGTTGAGGGAGTGTGCAATTGGCGTGCTGACTGCAGGAATGTCCTCCAGAGCGGTTGCCAGATAATTTAATTTAGAAAATCTGGTAGTACGTCCTCACAACCTCAGACCACGTTTAACCATGCCAGCCCAGGACCTCCACATCTGGCTTCATCTGAGACCAGCCACCCGGACAGTGGATGAAACAGGAGTATATCTGTCTGGAATAAAGCTCTTTTGCAGGGAAAAACTCATTCTGATTGGCTGGGTCTGGCTCTCAAGTGGGTGGGTCTATGCCCTCCCAGGCCCACCCATGGCTGCGCCCCTGCCCAGTCATGTCAAATCCATAGATTAGCACCTAATGAATTTATTTCACTTGACTGATTTCCTTATATGAACTGTAACTCAGTAAAATCTTAGACATTTTTGCATGTTGCATTTATATTTTTGTCCAGTGTAGTATTTGGGGGAACAAAAACATCCGTGTTTGTTTTGTTGTGCTTTTGAAGAAGGTATTTTAGCGTTTCACATCCTAAGAGGGGCTTTAACCGAGATGCGCTTGAGACTTTTTCCACGGTAGCAACAATGAAAGCTCATCTTAAATGATGCTCAATCTCTCCTGTCTCGCAGTGTCACGTGGGAAAGCCAGAGCTCTGGCTCTGTGCCAGTGAGGCGACTGCAGAGAATCCTTTCAGAGGAGGAGCTGAACTTCCACGAGGAGACGTCAGGTGACGTGTCTGACCAATCAGGAGACGGTGTTGGTGGAGACGGGGAAGAGGAGGATAACCATTATGAACTGCTGCTGGAAGAGAGAGGTCAGTAGGGGAAAAGAGACAGAAACAGCATGTCATGAATATGCCTCCTGTTATAATACAATATGCTAATCTTCTCCTAACGTTGTCAATATTTTTGTAAATAATTCAGCAAACAGTTCCCAAAATGGAGATAGAGTAAGTCTCTGACTTTATTGTGAAATTCTGGTCACGTTTAAAAAAATAAATGCATGTACTGTGTATAAACAGTGCCTTCAGAAAGCATTCAAATCCCTTGACTCATTCCATGTTTTGCTGTGTTACAGCCTGAATTCATAATTTTTTAAATACATTTTTTTCTTCACCCATCTACACACAATCCCCCATAACGACAAAGTGAAAACATGTTTTTATAAAAATAAAATAATAATTTATTGGAAATTAAATACAGAAATCTCATTTACAAAAGTATTGACAGCCCTGAGTCAATACATGTCAGAATCCCCTTTGCCAGCGGTCACACCTGTGAGTCTTTCTGGGTAAGTCTCTAAGAGCTTTGCACACCTGGATTGTATAATGTCTTCTTGGTAAGCAACTCCAGTGTCAATTTGTCCTTGTGTTTTCGGTTATTGTCCTGCTGAAAGGTGAATTCATCTCCCAGTGTTTGTTGGAAAGCAGACTGAACCAGGTTTTCCTCCAGGATTTTCCTGTGCTTATCTTCCTATGCTTATTTCGTTTCTTTTTTATCCTGAAAAACTTCCAATCCTTAATGATTACAAGTATACCCACAACATGATGCATCTACCACTAGGCTTGAAAATATGGAGCAAAAAAATATATGTGTTGCATTTGCCCCAAACATAACACTTGTTGCAAACCGGATGCATGTTTTAGAATATTTTTTATTCTGTACAGGCTTCCTTCTTTTCACTCTGTCATTTAGGTTAGTATTGTGGAGTAACTACAATGTTGTTGATCCATCCTCAGTTTTCTCCTGTTTTAAAGTCTCCATTGACCTCATGGTGAAATCCCTGAGAGGTTTCCATCCTCACCGGCAACTGAGTTAGGAAGGACACCTGTATGGTTGAAGTGACTGGGTGTGTTGATTCACCATCCAAAGTGTTATTAATTCCATGCTTAAAGGATATTCAATGTCTGCTTTTGAATTTGTACCCATCTACCAATAGGTGCCCTTCTTTGTGAGGCATTGGGAAACTTCCCTGGTCTTTGTGGTTGAATCTGTGTTTAAAATTCACTGCTCGACTGCGGGACCTTACAGATAATTGTATGTGTGGGGTACAGAGATGATTGGTCATTTAAACATCGCAGACGGTGAGTCCATGGAACGTATGTGACTTGTTAAGCACGCCGTAACAAAGGGCTTGAATACTTATTGACTCAAGACATTTCTGCTTTTCATTTTTAATGCATGAGTAAAAAATGTGAGAAAAAAAAAACACATTTCCACTTTGACATTATGGGGTATTGTGTGTCGGCCAGTGACACAAAAACTGAACTTTATCAATTTTAAATTCAGGTTGTAACACAACAAAATGTGGAAAAAGTCAAGGGGTGTGAATACTTTCTGAAGGCATTGTATGTCAACATAAAATCACTCAATCCATCCGTCAAGGTCACATTTCTAATAGCTCACTATTTTGTCTCTTTCTGATTGTAGAGGACAGCCACAGCCCCAGGGCCTGGAGAAGGAAGGACAACCTCCTCAGGAAGAGTCTCAGGTGAAGAGAGAGAATGTGACTTCCTCTGGGATTCTTTCTACTTTAAATTGTTCTTAACTGTATGAATAATAAAAAATTAAAAAATCTATGTGCTCAACTCTTATCCTCTTGCGTAAATACATGAAAGGCTGCCTGGAGCCAAAAGGTCGATCACATCAAAAACTGAAACAAGGCCTCGAAGATATACGTTGCAATTCTAGCTTTCTTTTACACAGGGACAGTCAGTCCTGCTGTCCAGAGAGTGTGACCACCACCACCGCCGCCCGTAAGCAACCATCATCTACTTCATCATCTAGGAGCAAGCTCCAGATCCAGCTCCAGCTGAGAGGCTGCTGCCCCAAGAGCCAGGGCAGAAACCAGGGAGGAAACCCAAGCCAGACAGGGAGGAGAACCAGAGACGAGAGCTATAGGGGGGGTGGAGGTCCTGATTACTCCAGGGGGACTGTGACCGTCCCCGAGCCGTTCAGGATGATGATGAGGGAGGAGGACAAGAAGAGGAGGAAGGTGAGGAGGTTTTTGTTTAGTTGTATTGTTCCCTAAAGAGTCTTGAATTAATAATGTAACACAGCATTCCATAGGGAATGTTCTACGTGTCATAAATACAGTATATGTATACCAGACTTGCTGAGCAAATGTCCCTCTGGGAGTTTGGGTTAAAAGTACTATATAAAACTAATGTAATATTGATGTATTATTGTTATTAAGGTCAGAACGCGTTCGGAGGTGGAGCTGGAGAACTTGCTGCTGCGCCGGGAGCTGGACGAGCTGAGGGAGTGTGGCATGAAGTTCCGGGCCTCGCCGGCGCCCGCCCACACTCGCCTGCCGCTCTACGACGTCATCAGCCGACGCCTCAGCCAGCGGCCCGGTTACCATCCCGGTAACCACAGAGTTAACTTCGGTAATTATCGGTGTGTCACGGTCAGCGGTGGCAACCAGCGGGCCTCCTCCTGCTCACCCCAGAGACCGTTCAGCTTCCTGGAGAGAGAGGGAGGAAGAGGGAGCAGAGGATTGAAGTGGAACTGGGGAACCTGGTGGCCAAAGAGGAGAGGAGGGCATTCAAAGCCAGGCCGATGCCCAGGTCTGTGTACTACAGCCACAGCGCCACCCACAGGCAGCAGAGCAAAGTGCAGCAGCAGCTGACGAGTCAGAAGAAACTGAAGAATATGACCCACCAACACAGCACGCGATCTACACCAGGCTTGCGGGCCGAGGGTCCAGGAGAGAAGAGGGGGGACACAGAGGAGGGCGAGGACCAGGGCCTAACGCTTGTGGAGAAAGAGAAGAGTTTTCACCTAAAAAAGGAGGGACTCCCGTCCTACGACAGCAATAGCTACTGGCGGTCTCAGAGCCGGAGCAGGCGTCCGTCGATCAAGATGGGGACGGGGGGACCTAGGAAGCAGCTTGAGCTCCAGATAGACATGGAGTCGGAGAGGAGGAAGGATAGAGAGAGGGAGTTGTCTTACATCGACCCACTCTGCACCCCAGGCAGCCCCAACAACCTCTGTTCGTCTCTCCTCAGTCAGGAGGACCTCCCTCTCCCAGCAGGCAAAACAGACTACATCAGTGTGTGTAAAAGCCGTGATCAAGTCGTCGAAAGGGTTCTGTAAAGGGTTCATTCATTTTGGTCAAAGTCAAGACCTGTATCCTCCACCACTAAACATGTTAACTCCTGTCTCTCTGGGTCATCCTTTACGTGTACAGAGCCTTCAGAAAGCATTCATATCACTTGATTCCACATTTTGTTGTGTTACATCCTGAATTAAAAATGGATTCAATATCCCCCCCCATCTACATACAACACCCCATAATGACATCACAACACCCCATAATGACATCACAACACCCCATAATGACATCACAACACCCCATAATGACATCACAACACCCCATAATGACATCACAACACCCCATAATGACATCACAATACCCCATAATGACAAAGTAGAAACATGTTCTTAGAAATATTTGCATATTTATTGAAAATGAAAAACAGAAATATGTCATCTAATTTGTCAAATAAAAAAATAAAAAACAAATTCCACTTTGACATTATGAGATATTGTGTGTAGGTCAGTGACAAAAATCTCAATTCAATCTATTTTAAATTCAGGCTATAACACAAAACGTGGAAAAAAGTCAAGGGATGCGAATACTTGGTCTCAAATAATGCAACAGAGTTGAGTTAATACATGACAGATCATTATACAACAGTGGTTTCATACATAAACTAGATGTTTTAGAGACATCTGAGACTGTATTTGTGTGTTCTAATAACGACACTGATCATGTCTTGAATTGACATGTTTGAATGAAGCCCTTGTTTTGTTTGTAGCAGTGTGTTTTCCCACTGTTCTCAGGTGTATGGCAATGCATCCATGAGGAAACACACAAAAGTAGTCTGTCTGTTGTGGAGAATCAAACAAAGCAATTTAGGGTAACATTGGCACATATTGTAAGCCCATCTCCCTAAGTCGACACCAAATGGAGTTGTTGAGTAATGTGACATACACCAGACATTAAATTGGGATGTTACAAAAATATATATCTCTATAATGGCAAAATGATTGAGTCCTGCCCAATTCTATCATAAAAGTGTCCATGTAGGAAGCAGTATTTAGTTCTATCAATAAAGATTTCACAAGGATGATGATCATTCAATAGTAACTTTAATAGAGCCCAACTGGAGTTGCAAAATCCTGCTCTCTCCCCCGAAACTCACAGGTATTCCTGGAAATCCTGCTCTCTCTCTCTCTCTCCCGAAACTCACAGGTATTCCTGGAAATCCTGCTCTCTCCCCCGAAACTCACAGGTATTCCTGGAAATCCTGCTCTCTCTCTCTCTCTCCCGAAACTCACAGGTATTCCTGGAAATCCTGCTCTCTCTCCCGAAACTCACAGGTATTCCTGGAAATCCTGCTCTCTCTCCCGAAACTCACAGGTATTCCTGGAAGTCCTGCTCTCTCTCCCCCGAAACTCACAGGTATTCCTGGAAATCCTGCTCTCTCTTCCGAAACTCACAGGTATTCCTGGAAATCCTGCTCTCTCTTCCGAAACTCACAGGTATTCCTGGAAATCCTGCTCTCTCTCCCGAAACTCACAGGTATTCCTGGAAATCCTGCTCTCTCTCTCTCTCTCCCGAAACTCACAGGTATTCCTGGAAATCCTGCTCTCTCTCTCTCTCTCCCGAAACTCACAGGTATTCCTGGAAATCCTGCTCTCTCTCTCTCTCTCCCGAAACTCACAGGTATTCCTGGAAGTCCTGCTCTCTCTCCCCCGAAACTCACAGGTATTCCTGGAAGTCCTGCTCTCTCTCCCCCGAAACTCACAGGTATTCCTGGAAATCCTGCTCTCTCTTCCGAAACTCACAGGTATTCCTGGAAATCCTGCTCTCTCTTCCGAAACTCACAGGTATTCCTGGAAATCCTGCTCTCTCTCCCGAAACTCACAGGTATTCCTGGAAGTCCTGCTCTCTCTCTCCCGAAACTCACAGGTATTCCTGGAAATCCTGCTCTCTCTCTCCCGAAACTCACAGGTATTCCTGGAAGTCCTGCTCTCTCTCCCGAAACTCACAGGTATTCCTGGAAATCCTGCTCTCTCTCTCCCGAAACTCACAGGTATTCCTGGAAATCCTGCTCTCTCTCTCCCGAAACTCACAGGTATTCCTGGAAATCCTGCTCTCTCTCCCGAAACTCACAGGTATTCCGGAAATCCTGGATGGAGGATTCATGCTTAAAATCCCTTCTGATTCAGTGAACATTTCAACCAGGATTTCTGGAAAACCTGTGAATTTTGCTAACCGTAGTCCAACACTAGGTTATTCAGCGAGCTAAGGAAAACAGTTTGTAATGTAGTCGTTGTTGTAAATGGTTTTAGCCAGGTAACATTTCATTGATCATGTCCTTAGAGGCAGATCTACAACTGGAAAGTCACTGGTTTGAATCCCCAAGTCTGAACGGAACAATTCTGGTAGGCTTCCGGGTATCCTAGATGCCGCCTCCTGCTGTTGTGCCCTTGAGCAAGGCACAGAACCACTAAACTGCTCCAGGGACGCTTCAGTAACTGTGTTTCTCAGGGGTTGAAAAACAAGTTTATAAAAAAAGGGGACATTTTCCCACGACTTCAAATCGTTGTGTTGTTTCTGTCTGTAGAAAGATTGTATTCAATTAAATAATAAAATGTTTGATTCTTCCATTCTCTTAACGTTGACTTCCAGTATTTAAGTAAAATAATATTGTCCAACCCATTGGTTATCTAACGTTATCTACTATGCCATGTCTTGAAACATGCATACAGACGGATTCAAAGTAAACTTACATTGTAAAACCTCTGACAGACAGATTTCTAACTCTGCCCATAACGTCTGAACTTTATAGCACACCCAGAATGCACCAATTATTGAGTCAAAGAACAATAACATTTTGTTTGGCTAAGGTGTTGGGTTGCCAGTCTCTGGACCTGAGTTTGAGTCCAGGTCAGGGGTGCTGCCCTCTGAATTCCCTGCAGCACTCTGTCTCCGTTTGACTCTATTTACATAGAACTTAATGCCCGACCAGTTTCTGCTTTTGAGCGCCACAGGTTCTGACTGGAGGCATTTGAGGCAGTCCCTCTTTCCAGGAACTTGGCCACTCTTTCTGACCGGCATCTTGTGTTTCTCTACTGCTGCTGCTGCCTCATCAACGATCCACTTTAATCTCACAGTGTTTCTTTGGGTTGGCTGGGTGCGTGTGCGTCGGGTCGGCTGGCCAGGCACCTGTGCGACTGCGGTCGGCTGGGTGCGTGTGCGACGGGTCGGCTGGGTGCGTGTGCGACGGGTCGGCTCGGCGCCTGTGCGACGGGTCGGCTCGGTGCCTGTGCGACGGGTCGGCTCGGTGCCTGCGCGACAGGTCGGCTGGCCAGGCGCCTGTGTTACAGTGGTCGGCTGTGGACCTGTTGAGAAAAGATTGCAAAAATAACAGAAAGAAGAGGATAAATAAACATGACCATTTCCAGGCAAATGACCTGTATAAATCATCCACTTGGAGAGCTAGCCTGACCTACAAGGTGTAACAAACCATCCACTTGGAGAGCTAGCCTGACCTACAAGGTGTAACAAACCATCCACTTGGAGAGCTAGCCTGACCTACAAGGTGTAACAAACCATCCACTTGGAAAGCTAGCCTGACCTACAAGGTGTAACAAACCATCCACTTGGAGAGCTAGCCTGACCTACAAGGTGTAACAAACCATCCACTTGGAGAGCTAGCCTGACCTACAAGGTGTAACAAACCATCCACTTGGAGAGCTAGCCTGACCTACAAGGTGTAACAAACCATCCACTTGGAGAGCTAGCCTGACCTTCAAGGTGTATAAACCATCCACTTGGAGAGCTAGCCTGACCTACAAGGTGTAACAAACCATCCACTTGGAGAGCTAGCCTGACCTTCAAGGTGTAACAAACCATCCACTTGGAGAGCTAGCCTGACCTACAAGGTGTGACATTTGACTTACATTTATTTTGGGGTTCACTGAGAGTGGTCAGCGCTCCAGCCAAAACAACCTCATTCCACTTGAAACGTTTGAATTTGCCAGCAGACTCCGCGACTTCGCGTCGTCCTGACCTCAGTGCACAGGATTCCACAGCGCTGCCAATGTTCATTAAGTTGTATCCCATTTGAACAGCCAGCGTCGGACGGTCGTACGTTTTGTTCTCCTCGTTGTAGCCAGCAACAGCTCTCACTGCCATGATGACGTGAGGTAAATTACTAGGTATGACCAAGTCCTCAAAGCACATCAGAGGTGTACACGTCCTGGCCGTGATGAGGAGTCTCGCCACCTCTCTCATTCTTTGTTGAATGTATTTGTTTCTTCTGTTATCTGGCTGTAGTTTGTTGTACAGCTCCTCTCCCATAAGGAGGATACATTTGTCATTTCTAACCACAAATGAAACTTGGCCGGAGTTCATACCACAAACGACCTTCCAAAGACCTGTGCTGACGTAGTCGGGTTGAGGACGCATCATAAACGCCATTGCTGACTGAATCCTCCTCTTTGGTCCAGGTTTTGGTTCTTCAGCTTTGGGGTTCAGAGGGCAGTATCTGACATGCTTCCGTAGTGACTTTCGGATGTACAGACCTTGACTGTGCAAGCAGTGGGTGTAACATGGAGTGGATCCTGGCACTTTGGGACGGGAACAGGAGGCCATCTCTCCACTCCCACGTCTTGCTACGGCAGCATCACGCACAACGCTTCCCTTTTCACTCAGAAGACGTGACACTTTTCTCTCCCCGGACTTCTTTCCGAAGCTGAAGGCCTTGGCTGCATCCCGATGCACAATCCGCAGGGGTCTCGTGATTTTAACATAAGCCTTTCCACAGTACCGACAACCCTGTTTCTTAGACCTTCCACTGTGGGTTACAGACATTGGTATGACATGTGTGGAGCTTGGAGCTGCTGATGGGGTGGTCACCCTACTGCACACAACCTCTGGTGAAGCCCTCTGCACCCTCAGACATATCCTCTTAGCTGGACTAGGAGCCCCAGAGGGTGTTCGGATGTTCATGTCATTGTTGCCGTCTGAAGGGCTGATCTCAGTCCCCGGGTTGTTTTCATCACATAAGTTGGACAAATCAGATGGTTCGTTCACCACACCACTAGAATGGCATGTTCTCTTTGCTGGTTTCCGTGCCTCAGAGTCTTCTTTAGTGCAGGAGCTACTGTCTGAAGAGTGGCTGTCTGTTACTGAGATGACTTCCTCAGTCCAGGTAGAGGAACTAGATGCTTCATTTGATTCCACGTTACTAGAATCCTAAGGGGGAAACAACAAGGAGAGATGAATGTAACATGAAAACTCTCGGACAGCAGAGATCCCGTTTTGGAACGTATATATGTTCGTAGAGTTTAGCATTTTAAACAATGTATATCCTTCATATTTAAATTACTTTACATTTATTCATGTTTATATTTTTCAGTATTCATTTTCTGTAAGGAAATTGCTATCAAAATATCATGTTGTCTCTGGAATTAAATGCTGCTTTTTGTGTGTGCTGTGTGGCATTGAACATGTTTAATAATAAATTAAATATAATCTTACTTGTTCTTTAGAAGTGCTGGGACTCTGATGAACTTTACCGTTTTCACTCTGAGCTGTAGAACAGTCTGGATTTACTGCAGAGAGGAGCTGAGAGTCACTGGTTGGTTCTGATACAAAGTTTTCACCCAGAGCTGCAGAACAGTCTGGATTTACTGCAGAGAGGAGCTGAGAGTCACTGGTTGGTTCTGATACTCTGTTTTCACCCAGAGCTGTAGAACAGTCTGGATTTACTGCAGAGAGGAGCTGGGAGTCACTGGTTGGTTCTGATACAAAGTTTTCACTCTGAGCTGCAGAACAGTCTGGATTTACTGCAGAGAGGAGCTGAGAGTCACTGGTTGGTTCTGATACTCTGTTTTCACCCAGAGCTGCAGAACAGTCTGGATTTACTGCAGAGAGGAGCTGAGAGTCACTGGTTGGTTCTGATACTCTGTTTTCACTCTGAGCTGCAGAACAGTCTGGATTTACTGCAGAGAGGAGCTGAGAGTCACTGGTTGGTTCTGATACTCTGTTTTCACTCTGAGCTGCAGAACAGTCTGGATTTACTGCAGAGAGGAGCTGAGAGTCACTGGTTGGTTCTGATACTCTGTTTTCACTCTGAGCTGCAGAACAGTCTGGATTTACTGCAGAGAGGAGCTGAGAGTCACTGGTTGGTTCTGATACTCTGTTTTCACTCTGAGCTGCAGAACAGTCTGGATTTACTGCAGAGAGGAGCTGAGAGTCACTGGTTGGTTCTGATACTCTGCTGTCAGATTCCAGCTGCTGTTCCTCCTGATTCATCCAGAGTTCCTCTTGTTTTGTGGGCTCTGGGTCCTCCAGACCCAGCCTGGGGCTTCTCTCCTGCTGCTCTGGGGGAACCTCCTCTTTAGAGACAGGGAGAGAGGGCTGCTGGGAGTCTGGAGAGAAGGGAGGGGGAATGGGTCTCTCCATCCCATCAACATGTTCTTCTATGTTTCCTACCTGGGCTTCAGAACAGTCTGGATTTGCTGCAGAGAGGGTTGGTTCTGATACTCTACAAAGGCTTGTTGATTCTGATAGCCCAATGTAAAGCTGCTCTTCCTCCTGCCTGATCTCAAATTCCTCCCGTTTGTCTTTAACCTTTGTGGGCTCTGGGTCCTCCTGCTGCAGACTGGTGCTCCTCTCTTGCTGCTCAGGGGGAACCTCCTCTTCAAAGACAGGGAGTTCTGGAGGGTTGGAAGGTAGAATGGGTCTCTCCACCCCATCAACATATTCTTCTATCTTTTCACTCTTAGCTGCAGAACAGTCTGGATTTGCTACAGACATTGATTCTAATTCTTTGCAAAGACAAGTTGGTTCAAACAATCTGCAGAGGCTGGTTGGTTCTAATACTCTGATTTCAGACTCCAGATCTTGAGGCTGGTCTTCCTCTTGACTGGTCCTGACTTCCTCCTGTTCCTCTTTAATCTGTGTGGGCTCTGGGTCCTCCTGCCCCTGACGGGGGCTCCTCTCCTGCTCACAGTGCTGCTGTTCAGGGGGAACCTCCTCTTCAGAGACAGGGAGAGAGAGCTGCTGGGAGTCTGGAGGGAGGAGAATAAGAATAAGCATCTCTACTGCCCCATCAACACATACTCTGTTTTCACCCAGAGCTGCAGAACAGTCTGGATTTACTGCAGAGAGGAGCTGAGAGTCACTGGTTGGTTCTGATACAAAGTTTTCACCCAGAGCTGCAGAACAGTCTGGATTTACTGCAGAGAGGAGCTGGGAGTCACTGGTTGGTTCTGATACTCTGTTTTCACTCTGAGCTGCAGAACAGTCTGGATTTACTGCAGAGAGGAGCTGAGAGTCACTGGTTGGTTCTGATACTCTGTTTTCACTCTGAGCTGTAGAACAGTCTGGATTTACTGCAGAGAGGAGCTGGGAGTCACTGGTTGGTTCTGATACTCTGCTGTCAGATTCCAGCTGCTGTTCCTCCTGATTCATCCAGAGTTCCTCTTGTTTTGTGGGCTCTGGGTCCTCCAGACCCAGCCTGGGGCTTCTCTCCTGCTGCTCTGGGGGAACCTCCTCTTTAGAGACAGGGAGAGAGGGCTGCTGGGAGTCTGGAGAGAAGGGAGGGGGAATGGGTCTCTCCATCCCATCAACATGTTCGTCTATGTTTTCTACCTGGGCTTCAGAGAGGAGCTGAGAGTCGTTAGTTGGTTCTGATATGCTGTAATCCTCTCCATCAGGTTCTGTTTTGATCTGTTCAGTTGTGTTGGTGGGTAGAGAGTCCCTAGCTCTGTTCTCCAAGGTTTGGTCAAGATGTGAGGGCAGAGGTGGGTCCTGTTCATAGTCACTTTTCACACAGGCAGGGATTAAGATGTCTTTGGTATCAGGTTCCAGCCCTTGAGGCTGGTCTTCCACTTGACTGGTCCTGACTTCCTCCTGTTCCTCTTTAATCTGTGTGGGCTCTGGGTCCTCCTGTCCCAGACGGGGGCTCCTCTCCTGCTCACAGTGCTGCTGCTCATGTGTAACCTCCTCTTCAGAGACAGGAAGAGAGAGCTGCTGGGAGTCTGGCGGGAGGGAAAAGAAAACCAATAATGATTACATTTGTATAATTATTTGATCAATAAGTGTTGATCACAGTAACTATATGATTCGTGCATTTTGAGTTATTATTTAATTGCAAACCTTCGTGGTGTAACTTGATTTCAGAGTTGAAAACCAAATCCAACAGGCTCTGTAGACGTTTGTTCTCCTCATTTGAACGGGAGATTTCTTCCAGGTACTCGCCTACATTTTGTTCAAGAACAACGGATATCTCCATAGCTACCGCTGTTAATCGTTCGGTGATAAACACATTCAAGAACTGTAATTGTGACATTTTATATTCACGACGTAAACAAACCAAAGCACTAGCCGTTCACGGTCTGCTTCTTCTTCTTCTATTTTGTTTTAAGGCATTTGTTACACAATTTAAAGGACGCACTACCACCACCTACTGGAAGTAAATATGCCTCCAACTTCAAAACCTTTCTTTCACACGACGTGACAAATTCGTTCAAATTTCATCCCCCGGTATTTGTTATCCTCAGTGGATCGTCCATAAGGGGTTGATGGGTTACTGCAGTTAGCTACAAAAGAGCATTGGTTCCAAAACACCATAGAAGAATAAAAAGAAGAAGCAAAAAACCGGGGATAAGAGCTCCAGAATTAGTTTAGAGTGAGGGTGTCAGGGTGAAGTAGCTGCGGTGAGGATCGCCGAGTTCGTCCCGCGTCCCAAGGATGATTTTTTAATTTTTAATTTATTTTACCTTAATTTTACTAGGCAAGTCAGTTAAGAACAAATTCTTATTTTCAATGACGGCCTAGGAACAGTGGGTTAACTGCCTGTTCAGGGGCAGAACGACAGATTTGTACCTTGTCAGCTCGGGGATTTGAACTTGCAACCTTTCGGTTACTAGTCCAACGCTCTAACCACTAATGTTTACATATCTTGCATTACTCATCTCATATGTATATACTGTATTTTATACCATCTACTGCACCTTGCCTATGCCGCTCAGTCATCACTCATCCATATATTTATATGTTCTTATTACACCCCTTTACTTAGATTTGTGGGTATAAAGTAGTTGTTGTGGAATTGTTAGATTACTTGTTAGATATTACTGCACTGTCAGAACTAGAAGCACAAGCATTTCTCTACACTCGCAGTAACATCTGCTAACCATGTGTATGTGACCAATAAAATTGTATTTGATTTGATTAAGTGTTTAGGAGGAGCAGTTGAAATTGTTGTTGCCTGAAATGTAATGTTATGAATGCCCATCTATGTGGTAAGCCAATCATTTGTAAAACATCAAAAAGTCCGGACAGGACCAACAAAAGACGCCCAAAAGGTGTCGGTTTGTGCTTACTGGGGTGTAGCCCACCATGTTCGGCCTGCAATAGAATTTCTGAATGCCCTTCGATGTGGTAGGTACCAATGTTTTGTAAAACAGGTCGTTGGCTTTATTAGTCCTGTTTCCTGTGACTACTAGATGTGCCTATTTAAACTCTGAATATCAGCTACCCAACTTTATCAGGGGTTTTAGGAGCCTATTTGCAATCTGTTTACACAGCAAGAAATACAGAAGTATGTTATTTTTTCGCGATGATCAGCTTGTCAAAAATATACGGATGTAAGGGATTTCCTCCTCTTCTTCTTCTGAAGAGGAGCGGCGAAAAGGATCGGAGGACCAATATGCGGCATGGTAAGTGTCCATGGTTCTTTTTAATACGTACTGTACACATGAACAACTGACTACATAAACCAAAAACCGTGAAAACCCTAACAGTCCTATCTGGTGCAAACACAGAGACAGGAACAATCACCCACAAACACACAGTGAAACCCAGGCTACCTAAGTATGATTCTCAATCAGAGACAACTAATGACACCTGCCTCTGATTGAGAACCATACTAGGCCGAAACATAGAAATACCCAAAATATAGAACAAACAAACATAGACTGCCCACCCCAACTCACGCCCTGACCATACTAAATAAAGACAAAACAAAGGAAATAAAGGTCAGAATGTGACAACGGATACAAACTTAAAACCACTGATCATGACAATGGGGCGAAACTCCTGGACAACGGTTGTGATTGTCCATTTCATATTGTCCATTTTACAATGACCTGTCCTGTTTTTAGAATATGTGGTTTCTTAACATGACAGTGCATGTTGTATTTGATTGAGCTCTATTTAGATTCGGCTATTTGATCGGAGAAACCTGTATGATGTAAAAAGTTGTGGGGGTGATCATGGCGCTGGAGATGGGAGGTGTCAGGTGAGAGAATGGCAGATTGAGGTTGCCAGGGTTACAGTAGTACAGGAAGTGAGGTATGCTGAAGCAGGGAAGAGAGTGGTTGAGGAACCTGGGTACAGGGTGAGGGATCCTGAGAGGATTCCTGTGAGTAGGCAGAGATCAAGAGACCGTGATGGGAAGAATGTTTGCTTCAGCAAGGTGGGCTTTTTATCATTTATAGCCGTGGTTGTCAATTGTACTGCAGAAATGAATTGAAAGTCACAGAAAATAGAGGTTGTGGTGGCAGCGGTAGAGAAGTAATTGGGATTGTGAGGATTTACTGCAGAACAGCTGCAGGGGGAGTGGTAGGGTTTTGTCTTCTCAACCCACTGGTCTAGAGTTGGACTAGATTACGGTTCAATAGTGGAATGGGTGGCAATTTCCTTGTCCCCAATATTGTATTATTGTATCAAAGAATATAATGGAGGTAGACCGTGAATGGACTCACACCACTCTCTTCCCTACAGTAGGTGGCGGTGTATGCAGCTTAAAGTTGGATGCAATCCAACAACCAAATCAAAAGAAGAAGAAGAATTAAAGCAGGAAGTGAATAGCAAGAGCGTTAGTTTATATTTTCCTCGTTGACATGTGGCTTTATAGACCCTAAAATTCCCAAATTACAGATGGAGTTGAATACGTTTCTTACTCAGCGGCTAACAGCGGCCGCTGTGGAGATATCGGCTGTCTTTGAAAAAAAGATTGTCGAGTACCAGGTAGAAATCTCCCGTTCGAAGGAGGAGAACAAACGTCTGCAGCGGCTGTTGGATTTGGTTTTCCACCCGGAAATCAAGTTACATCGAGCAGGTTTGTAATAATAGCTACTGTGGGAAACAAAAGTATTCATCAAATAATTATACTCATTTAGTCATTCACACACACAGTTAGACTGCAGTATATTAACCCGTCTGTCTCCACACCTGGGACCCAAACAAGCATGTTTCCTGTAGTAACCTAGCAAAATCACCACTTCCATAAATATTTTGTTTTTTTTTTTTGTTTTGTTTTTTTATTCAATTAAATACATTGGAATGGTTAGGGTTAACTGTGAGTCACCCAGCTTTGAGGGTCTATAGGACTGTATACATCTTTAAAATCTAAAAACCTTTTATTGACATGACAGTATCTCCTATTTGAGCCGACACAGTGAGTTTGGGATCTGTACTAACGGTCCACTCAGTCCTATCTGTTTAACTCCGTATGAAATGATTTCAAATAGTATTTGAACCCAGGTCTCAAGATCACACAGATCACTAGCCAGAGGGAACAAGAAGCATCGTGTGTGTGCGTGTGCGTGCGTGTGTGTGCGTGTGTGTGTGCACCAGCCTCAGCGGGGTGATAGAAACGTAAAACATCCCTTTTCCAGGGATACAGTATCTTCAACATATCATCCCCCATTTTTTTTAAATTCTCGTGTATTACTTTATATGACCAGTATAACTGCATCAGAGGAGGCTGGTGGGAGGAGTTTTAGGAGGATGGGCTTATTGTACTGGCTGGAATGGAATAAATGGAACAGTATTAATCACATGGAAACCACATGTTGGACTCAGTTCTATTGATTCCTCCTATAGCACCTCCCACCAGCCTCCTCTGAACTGCATTGTTAAGTAAGTGCTTGCAATCACTGTTTACACCTGCTGTATCCTGCAGTACGTGAATAAACTCTGATTTAATTTATTTTCCTTTTCTTCCCTCCAGACTCCCAGCAGCGCTCTCTCCCTGTCTCTGAAGAGGAGGTTCCCCCTGAGCAGCAGCACTGTGAGCAGGAGAGGAGCCCCCGTCTGGGGCAGGAGGACCCAGAGCCCACACAGATTAAAGAGGAACAGGAGGAAGTCAGGACCAGTCAAGAGGAAGACCAGCCTCAAGATCTGGAACCTGATATCAAAGACCTCTTGATTCCTGCCTGTGTGAAAAGTGACTATGAACAGGACCCATCTCTGCCCTCACATCTTGACCAAACCTTGAAGAACAGAGTGAGGGACTCTCTACCCACCAACACAACAAAACAGATCAAAACAGAACCTGATGTAGAGGATTACAGCGTATCAGAACCAACCAGGGACTCTCAGCTCCTCTCTGCAGTAAATCCAGACTGTTCTGCAGCTCAGAGTGAAAACGGTAAAGTTCATCAGAGTCCCAGCACTTCTTCAGAACAAGTAAGATTATATTTAATGTATTATTAAACATGTAGAACAGCACAAAACGGCAGCATTTAATTGTAGCGAAAACAGCCAAATGATTACATGGGATTCTGAAAGCAATTTCTTTACAGAAAATGAATACAAAAAAATATGAAATATGAACATGAATATATACATTTTAAATATAAAGTATATGGACAATTCCAGCATTATGGACATTACATTTGCAAGCAAAATCACAACCTTAATATGTCACACTCACAGAATGGACAAACTAAATAGAATGATGAGTGTCTATAGTCCTCCTTGGGTGAACCCAAAACAGCAGACTTCTAAATCCTGTCACGTTGGAGAAATGAATGAAATGTATGTCAAAACAAAAAATGAATGATTGCAAAGTGAAACAAACCATACAACTCTATGCACAAGGACGACTTTTGTAGATGCAAATTCTGGTAACAGAATGACGGCACCAACCGTCATTCTGTTACCAGACTTTCTATCTGCACTGGTCTTCCAGTATATATGTTTTTGTAAAACATTCTGTGGAAATTGTTCAAAGTTGTCCTTGTGCATACAGTCGTTGTATGGTTTGTTTAACCTTGCAATCATTGTTTTTTTGTTGTTTGACATACCTTTGTATATATAGTGTATGTGGACACCCCTTTAAATTAGTGGCTTCGACTATTTCGGCTACACCCGTTGCTGACAGGTGTGTAAAATTGAGCACACCGCCATGCAATCTCCATAGACAAACATTGTCAGAAGAATGGCCTTACTGAAGAGCTCAGTGACTTTCAACGTGGCACCGTCATAGGATGCCACATGTACAACAAGTCAGTTTGTCAAATTTCTGCCCTGCTAGAGCTGCCCCGGTCAACTGCAAGTGCTGTTATTGTGAAGTGGAAACGTCAAGGAGTAACAACGGCTCAGCCACAAAGTGGTAGGCCACACAAGCTCACAGAGCAGGACCGCCAAGTGCTGAGTCGCGTAGAGCTTAAGAATCGTCTGTCCTCGGTTGCAACACTCACTACAGAGTTCCAAACTGCCTCTGGAAGCAACGTCAGCACAATTAACTGTTCGTCTGAGCTTCATTTAAATGAGTCTCCACGGCCGAGCAGCTGCACACAAGCCTAACATCACCATCTGGTGTAAAGCTCGCCACCACTGGACCCTGGAGCAGTGGAAACACGTTCTCTGGAGTGATGAATCACTTTTCACCATCTGGCAGTCTGATGGACAAATCTGTGTTTGACGGATGACCGGAGAACGACACCTGTCCGAATGCATAGTGCCAACTGTAAAGTTTGGTGGATGAGGTATAATGATCTGGGGCTGTTTTTTCGTGGTCCAGACCCCTTAGTTCCAGAGAAGGGAAATCTTAACCCCACAGCATACGATGACATTCTAGACCATTCTGTGCTTCCAACTTTGTGGCAACAGTTAGGGGAAAGGCCCTTTCCTGTTTGAACATGACAATGCCCCCGTGCACAAAGCGAAGTCCATACAGAAATGGTTTGTTGAGGTTGGTGTGGAAGAACTTGACTGGCCTGCACAGAGCCCTGACCTCAACCCCATCGAACACCTTCCGGATGAAATAGAACGGCGACTGCGAGCGAGGCCTAATCTCCCAAAATCAGTGCCCGACCTCACCAATGCTCTTGTGGCAGAATGGAAACAAGTCCCTGCAGCAATGTTCCAACCTCTAGTGGAAAGGCTTCCCAGAAGAGTGGAGGCTGTTATAGCAGCAAAGAGGGGACCAACTCCATATTAACGCCCCTGATTTTTAGAATGAATGTTCAACGAGCAGGTGTCCACATACTTCTGGTCATGTAGTGTACATTTTAATGTGAAAAATCTGAGTCTCATTCCCATGGAATTGTCCACTTACAGTGCATTCTAAAATGGATTAAATAGTTTTTTTCCCCCTCATCAATCTACACACAATACCCCATAATGACATCACAATACCCCATAATGACATCACAATACCCCATAATGACAAAGCAAAAACAAGTTTTTATAAATTTGCACAATCACATATACACAAGTA
>NW_027008440.1:49021-98810 GCF_036934945.1 Oncorhynchus masou masou | reverse complement strand
TGATATCCTCTTCAATATGACAGTCATGCAAGCAGCACTGTGTCCCCAAAGTACAAATCAATGTTTTGGATTTTTTGGGGGGAGAGAATACATGTCAGAGCTGTTATTTAAGCATAACATAGTTCACAGTGATACTTCAATCGAATGTGAGGTATAGGTTGAAATGGTTGCCTATACCTTGAGTTTCATATTGTTCTCAGCTACATTCTACAATTAGTTGGTTTTAATCGTCTCGGGTTTATCGACCACTACTGATACCCATAACAGGCACATTTCACGTTCAAATACGTGCAGAAATAGACTCAAGAGAGCCACATTAGCCTATAATGTTTGATCCTGCCAGGTGGCACACTATAAAGTCAAATTTCTCCACATCGCCTCATGAATCATTTTTTATTATATTCTGGAGACAATAAACAAACGCTACCACAGATCTGTCCATAAACAAAACGTTCATACCTGAAGGGAACGTCTGTGTTTATTTGACCAAGTATGTGAATGTTCAAGGTTTTCCAGAACGAATGGAATATCTCAAAATATTGTAGGCTATTTCCCGTCGTCCGATAATTGAGCCCACATCACAAAACGAAGGTTATACTTACCTGTCGGACACTGTGGGTGTTACATTGTTCGTTTCCTCAACTTGCGTTATTGCTCTTGAGTTTTACCACGGTTAAAGGCACGGCAAAACGTTATTGCATTGCCGAAAATAAAAGAAGGCACTTGATAGGCTACGGATTGCAGCGGACTGTCATCCGATGAGTAGCCTGCACCGTGTGTTGTCTCTGGAAGAACGCAACAGTCTTGGTGATGGATAGTAGGCTATGTTCAATAGAGGTCAGAGAATAGGAATAACCATTATCATCCGGTGAAAAATAGGTATCGTTGTGATAATTTAGTTTACTCACGAAAAATATATGGAAGAAATACCCACACGCGAACTTGTGAAAAGCAAATCATCGATACGCATCAAATTATTGTTTGGAAAGAATGATGGAACTAACAATGTTACGCCCTTAAAGCTAATTTAATTCGTGGAATCCTTTTATATTCTCTGCGCAAAGAAACTCAGTAATCCAGAAGGTGAAAATGCAGATATTCAATCCAACAAGTTAAGAGTGGATGAGTGAATGGCTAGGTTGGTGAGAGAGATTGCATGCGCAAGGCCACTTCAACGACCCTAGCTAGAGGTGTAAATAACAGAGGACTCGTAACAAATTGCACGGGGCAAACGTGAGGCGCCACCCTAGTGGCCATGAGGTTCTACTGAAATTATGTCCCTGGGAATAGTACCACATCTGCTAGTATTGGTGCCAATGGAGACACATTGCAGTTAGGCATTGAAATATAATTGCACTTTAACGTATAAATGCAGTTCTTTTCAGCAATGTATTTGAGAAATTCCGGTAATGTTAATTTCAAAAAGAGAGCATTTCTTGAATGATTTACCGTCAATCACCTGCACGAATGACCCTGATCTACTCAGTCAAAATAAAGCCAGCGCATACATTGACAGATTTATCAGCCCTCCTCTTACTTGAAACCGGAGAATGTGGTGTGGTTAAGAGAGTGGGGATTGCTGTCCAAGGTCCTGAACAACCCACCATTGAACCTTGGACAGTAAGCGTTTGCTAAATGACTTAAATGTAAATGTAAATGTAATAAGTGAAATCAACATGCAGCCAAAGCACAAAGGACTCGATACAGTGTAATCGGAAAGTATTCAGACCCCTTGACTTTTTCCAAACTGTGTTACTTTACAGCCTTATTCTGAAATGTATTACATAATGTTTTTCCCTCTACACACAATACCCCACCATGACAAAGCGAAAACAGGTTTTTGTACATTTTTGGACATTTATTATAAATAAAAACCAAAATAACTTATTTACATAAGTATTCAGACCCTTTGCAATGAGACTGGAAATTGAGCTCAGGTGCATCATGTTTCCATTGATCATCCTTGAGATGTTTGTACAACTTGATTGGAGTCTAGCTGTGGTAAATTCAATTGATTGAACATGATTTGGAAAGGCAGACACCTGTCTATACAAGTTCCCACAGTTGACAGTGCATGTCAGAGCACAAACCAAGCCATGAAGTCAAAGGACTTGTCCATAGAGCTCTGAGACAGGATTGGGTCAAGGCACAGATCTGGGGAAGGGTACCAAAACATTTCTGCAGCATTGAAGGTCCCCAAGAACACAGTGGCCTCCATTATTCTTAAATGGAAGAAGTTTGGAATCACCAAGACTCTTCCTAGAGCTGGCCTCCCGGTCAAATTGAGCAATCCGGGAGAAGGGCCTTGGTCAGGGAGGTGACCATGAACCCGATGGTCACTCTGACAGAGCTCTAGAGTTCCTCTGTGGAGATGGGAGAACCTTCCAGAAAAACAACCATCTCTGTAGCACTACACCAATCAGGCCTTTTTGGTAGAGTGGCCAGACGGTAGCCACTCCTCAGTAAAAGTTTGCCAAAATGTACCTAAAGACTCTCAGATCATGAGAAACAAGATTCTCTGGTCCGATGAATCCAAGATTGAACTCTTTGGCCTGAATGCCATTCGCCATGTCTGGAGGAAACCTGGCACCAACGATACGGTGAAGCATGGTGGTAGCAGCATCATGCTGTGGGGATGTTTTTCAGTGGCAGGGACTGGGAGACTAGTCAGGATCAAGGGAGAGTTTACCACTTATTCTTACAGGCTACATTCTCCTCATCTAAACCATAATAGGCCACAGACTGTGCAGTGTAATGCCCATACTGAAAGAGGTTGGTATCCATAAAACACTTTATTTGGAGAGTCCCCTTACAAAGGGTCTATAGATGTTCAACAGAGTTGCAGTTAATATTTTGATAACATCTATAGAGCCTCTCCAAATAGCGTGATCAGATATAGTATCCGATTACTCAAAAATAATTGATCACTTAAAAAAATATATCACATGTGCCGCCTTTTTGGAGGTGAGGGAAGAAAAAGTGACACATGAGAGGAGAATGAAAGATTAGGCCATTTTGACAGAAATACTGTGGGAAGGAAGGGACGTCATGGGGAGGGTATTCTATTGAAGCATTGTGACAGAGTGTTTTGATCAGTGAAGATTCTAGAACCAAGTGTGAAACAAGATCTGTGTTTAAAATGCTGGGTCAGTCCGTCCCACCCAGACATTCTGAGCGGAGTGACCTTTCAGGAACACAGAGTCTGTATCCCAAATGGAAACCTATTCCCTACATAGTACACTACTGTCCCCCTATCAGCCCTGGTCGAAAGTAGTGCATCTGTCTAATGGTTATTAATAGTGGCGATTTTGCCCATTGACAACAATAAGGCCCAACCAACTGTAAAGGGTAATCATTTGTTTCAATCAAACGTCCATAATGACAACCCATTACATTAATAATTACACACTAGTAGGCGGTTAGTGTAAGTTCTATCCAGGCTCTCCAGCAGTTAGTGATTCAATGAAATGGAGGGGTAAAAATTGAGGAGGGTAAAATTGTCATTCACTAAACCTAACACACTACACCTAACACAATTGCTTATTGGATATTTGAGGAACCTGTTTAACCTTGTGTTCCTAACTCTATAATAAACTACCTTAAATCTACTACTAACAACTAACAGAATACAGCATCTCCCCTTGCTTTTGGCATTTTAGTGGGGGACAATTATTGCAAACGTCAACAGGCTACAGTAGTTGTTTGTTCCTCATTAATAGCCAATAAGCAAGTCCACCTCGAAGAAACCAATGACAACATGGGCCGGGGGAGCCATCCCGTATCCATGGCGACCAGCGGCTTCCTGGTGAGCATGAGGTCTGTGGCTGTCAGATCAGAGCTAATATCATTTCCCGGGCTGCAGGGTGCTCTTACGTGATGCTTATCTGGCCTGCCTGCCCCTCCTGCTACTGTGCTGGGCTGAGCTCTCTCTGTCAAAGGGAGGGGCATAATGCTCCCCTCCGTTTAACAGCATCAATCACTGTGTCATACAGCTCGTACAGTAGACCACTGGACAGCTGCTTTTCACTGGGTGAAAGGGTGTCACTTTGTCATGCCTGGCTGGCTGACAAATATCTATCTTTTTGGTGTTTGAAAGAGGAAGAGTAAAAGAGTAAGCTGGAGGGCGAGTGAGTGAGTTCATCTTTGCAACAAATTGGCACAAAATCTTCAATACAAATTACAGACCTATCCTGACTGAGGGATATTTAATGAGGGATTGTTGTGGTGTAACTGACAATATGAATAATGCATCATCCATTATTATTCCTCAGTTACTGACTGTACGGAGATGAAAGGTGGTGCATATTTAACATGCAGACAGTGTTAGAGGACCAAATGACCTCTGGGACAGCGGAGGAGTGCGGGAGATGATTGATCATGACTAAGCATTGTGCCGGCTCTCTCTGTAAGTGTATCTATCCATCATGTGACCCACTAGTTGTGTCCCAAACAGCCCCCTATTTCCCAACGGGCTCTGGTCAAAAGTAGGTGTACTTGTCTCCACTATGCTAGTCCTCAGTCACTGGCACTGCAGCTCCACTATATCAGGCTTTTTTATGGATAAAAAAAGAGGCTTAGGTGGTGGGCGTTTCAGGAAGTGTGGCAATGGGCGCTGTCTGCCTGTCGGTGCCACTGAATTTTAGAGAAAATAAGCCCCCATCTTGGTGGTATAAAGAGATCTTTGAACGCCTATTTCCTCAAATCTCAACATTTCTCTATGGAGCTGAAATAAATTCTGTGCATTTTGCCATGGCTGTGTTCTTTTGCTCAAACATAATAACAAAATCAATACTGGTTAAAAAAATACTGCTTATTCTATGTTTTCGGAATTTTCAATTTTCCCTGACTGTCCAGCTTTTATTATGGTAATTGTCAGTTCTCAAATATTATATATTTTCAGAATATATAGGTCCATTATCTTTTCTACATGCACTACATGACCAAAAGTATGTGGACACCTGCTTGTCGTTCATCTCATTCCAAAATCATGGGCATTAATATAGCATTGGTCCCCTCTTTGCTGCTATAACAGCCTCTACTCTTCTGGAATGGCTTTCCACTAGATGTTGGAACATTGCTGCGGGGACTTGCTTCCACTCAGCCACAAGAGCATTAGTGACGTCTGGCACTGATGTTGAAGGATTACGCCTGACATGCAGTTAGCATTCCAATTCATCACAAAGGTGTTCGATGGGGTTGAGGTCAGGGCTCTGCACAGGCCAGTCAAGTTATTACACACCGATCTCGACAAACCATTTCTGTATGGACCTTTGTTTGTGTACGAGGGCATTGTCATGCTGGAACAGGAAAGGTTCTTCCCCAAACTGTTGCCACATAGTTGGAAGCACAGAATCGTCTAGAATGTAATTGTATGCTGTAGCGTTAAGATTTCCCTTCTGGAACTACGGGGCCTAGCCAGAACCATGAAAAACAGCCACGTTATTTCTCCTCCACCCAACTTTATAGTTGTCACTATGCATTCAGGCAGGTAGCATTCTCCTGGCATCCGCCAAACCCAGATTCGTCCTTCGGTTTGCTAGATGCTGAAGCGTGATTCATTACTCCATAGAACGCGTTTCCACTGCTTCAGAGTCCAATGGCGGTGAGCTTTACACCACTCCAGCCAACGCTTGGCATTGCGCATGGTGATCTTAGGCTTGTGTGCGGCTGCTCGGCCATGCGCTATGCGCTTCAGCACTCTGTTCTGTGACTGAGCAGTTGTTGCTCCTAGACGTTTCCACTTCACAATAACAGCACTTACAGTTGATCGGGGCAGCTCTAAAACAGACTAGTTGAAAAGGTGCGATCCTATGACGATACAGCATTGTAAGTCACAGAGCTCTTCAGTAAGGCCATTCTACTACCAATGTTTGTCTATGGAGATTGCATGGCTGTGTGCTCTATTTTATACACCTGTCAGCATTGGGTGTTGCTGAAATAGTCAAATCCAAAATTTAAAGCGGTGTCCTCATAATTTTGTATATATAGTGTACTTTATGTCTGATTTTAAGTCTCTTAAGTTTACACTGTTTGGACCCAAGTATTTCAATGGCATAAAAATCACTGTACACATACAACAGACAGCTCATGATAAGACAAGCAGTAAGGCATACTGCAGCTGATAAACTATATGGATAGTCAATGAAGTGGAAATGATCTCTTCTAGATCTCTTCTAGATCACAAACCTTCTGTGTGATGCTGACTACCGGAAGAAACAAATGAGAGTACACTTCTCTCGTTGCAATTAGTTTCCACTGCTATTAACAATTCAGCTAAAAGGCCTTCTTTCTATGGAATGACTAGAGTAGGTTAACAAGAATCTGGACACAAGTGTAAAACAGAAGAAGTTAAATTCACCCGCCAGTGTGGCACATTTCCTCTCAAGTCCCTGCTTGCTATTACATTCAGTGTGGCAGCTTTGAAGCCCCACACCCCTCACACACTCCCCACACCCCTCACACTTTCCCCACACCCCTCACACACGCCCACACCTCTCACACACTACCCACACACTCCCCACACACGCCCCACACCCCTCACCCCTCACACACGCCCCACACCCCTCACACACACCCCACACCCCTCACACCCCTCACACACTCCTCACACACACCCCACACCCCTCACACCCCTCACACACTCCTCACACACGCCCCACACCCTCACACACACCCCACACCCCTCACACCCCTCACACACTCCTCACACACACCCCACACCCCTCACACCCCTCACACACTCCTCACACACGCCCCACACCCCTCACACACTCCCCACACTCCTCACACACGCCACACACCCCTCACACATCCCTCACACACTCCCCACACCCCTCACACACGCCCCACACCCCTCACACACGCCCCACACCACTCACACACTCCCCACACCCCTCACACACGCCCCACACCACTCACACACGCCCCACACCACTCACACACTCCCCACACCCCTCACACACGCCCCACACCACTCACACACGCCCCACACCACTCACACCCCTCACACACTCCTCACACACGCCCCACACCCCCACACACCCCACACCCCTCACACCCCTCACACACTCCTCACACACGCCCCACACCCCTCACACACGCCCCACACCACTCACACACTCCCCACATCCCTCACACACTCCCCACACCCCTCACACACTCCACACACCCCTCACACACTCCCCACACCCCTCACACACTCCCCAAACCCTCACACACTCCCCACACCACTCACACACTCCCCACACCCCTCACACACTCCCCAAACCCCTCATACACTCCCCACACCCCTCACACACTCCCCACCCCACCCCTCACACACCCCTCACCCCTCACGCCCCACACCCCTCACACACTCCCCACACCCCTCACACACCCCACACCCTCACACACTCCCCACACACACGCCCCACACCACTCACACACACCCCACACCCCTCACACATGCCCCACACCCCTCACACACACCCCACACCTCACACCCCTCACACACTCCTCACACACGCCCCACACCCCTCACACACTCCCCACACCCCTCACACCCCCACACCCCTCACACACTCCTCACACACGCCCCACACCCCTCACACACACCACACCCCTCACACACGCCACACACCCCTCACACACCTCACACACTTCCCACACCCCTCACACACTCCCCACACCCCTCACACACTCCCCACACCCCTCACACACTCCCCACACCCCTCACACACTCTCCACACCCCTCACACACTCCCAATCGAGACGATGCTTCTGCAACTGCTGACAGCGCTATGCTGTGGTATCTGCATATCTATTATACTTGGCCCTCATAAATAACCTGTAATGGAACTGTCATCTCACTAGTGCCATCAAATATTAACTCTGCCTCAACGCCAACAGACTAGAACAGCTCACAGGAGCTGCATTTGACTACAGTAAACTGTTTGACTACTGCAGATTGTGGCTGTCTTATCAAATGAACAGTGGATGCCATCAGTAACCGTGTGGTTAGGGGCCATTGTTGAGAATGTTTTTGGGTACTTACTGACTGACTTATTGACAGTAGTACACATTTTTGGAAGAAAGTGGATTGGAATTAAACACACACACTGAATCTAACATCCCCTTAGGGTGGTAACGGATCTCCACCACATTGTTTTCAACAGGTAGCCAGCCTACTGTGTGTAGGGAGGCAGGTAGTTGCTAATTCAAATCCCAGAGCCGACAAAGTGTAAAAACAAAATCCGTCGATCTGCCCTTGAGCGAGGCACTTAACCCTAAATGCTTCAGGGTCGCCGTCACTAATGGCTGATCCCTGGCCGTGACCCCTCTCTCCGACGGTGTCTCAGCGGGAGTTGGGATAAGCAAAAAACACCTTTCCATTTCACACCTCACACTTGTACATGCCGTGAAACATGCCAAATATAATCACCCCCTATTTGACCTTTGATCAGTGCCCTGCCCAAAACATTCCCAGCAGCCAATATTACCCAGACAGCCAACTACACTCCATCCCTGTGGTCACACTGCTCCATTGAGCTGAGCTGAAGTACTCTGCCCCCAGAGACCCTTCAAGGCCGGCATTCATTCACACAGCTATAAATTCTCCCAGAGAGAGCACTGGACGTGCCTGCCTCACTCGCCGGCCAGCCCCATTCCCATCCTATGACAAACCAGCCTCCTTCCCATCCTCTGACCAACCAGCCTACATGAATGATCCTCATTAACCAACAAGCCTCTATTGGTCAGTTATTGAGTGATGGCTATATAGGTGGAGTTGCCCGTTCCAGGACTTGTATGCAATGGTGTTCTCCTTCTACATAGTTGTTACCAGCTTGACAAAGTGTGTGTGAAAGAGCTAGCTATCACTGTAATGTCTATGGAACTTGGATTATCAACCAAATGGTTAACCAGTGTTAGTTGGTCTGCGCACCCAAAGATGCCCGGGGGGATGATAAGCTTCTCAATTTGCTTCCACTTAATTTGTTCCTAAAATGTAATATATAGGAGATAAGCCTTTCAAAGGAGGATATAAATAAGAATGCGCCTCATTTTACACACACACACACACACACACACACACACACACACACACACACACGCTGCTCAGAAGCTCCTCTTGAATATGGAGTTTATTATTGGTACTGGCGATGTTGGACTGAAGCCATCAGAATTCAGCAGCAGAGACAGAAGCAGTGCATAGGAGAAGAGGGGGAGGGGAGCACAAACACAGCTAATGACTCACTATGGGTGTGTGTGTGTGTGCAATTGCGTAGCGTATGTTTCGGTCTATAACGCCAAGCTAGGTTTCTTGGAGTAACATTGTGAACAGGAGGAGGTGGCACTGGCGACTAGATCATAGTACAAAGGTTTGGACTTGGTAACACATACTCTAGATCTAACCCTGTTCCCGAAGAGCTACCCTCCTGTAGGTTTACACCAGAGCCCTCCAACCCTGTTCCCGAAGAGCTACCCTCCTGTAGGTTTACACCAGAGCCCTCCAACCCTGTTCCCGAAGAACTACCCTCCTGTAGGTTTACACCAGAGCCCTCCAACCCTGTTCCCGAAGAACTACCCTCCTGTAGGTTTACACCAGAGCCCTCCAACCCTGTTCCCGAAGAACTACCCTCCTGTAGGTTTACACCAGAGCCCTCCAACCCTGTTCCCGAAAAACCACCCTCTTGTAGATTTACACCAGAGCCCTCCAACCCTGTTTCTGAAGAACTACCCTCCTGTAGATTTACACCAGGGCCCTCCAATCCTGTTCCCGAAGAACTACCCTCCTGTAGGTTTACACCAGAGCCCTCCAACCCTGTTCCTGAAGAACCACCCTCTTGTAGATTTACACCAGAGCCCTCCAACCCTGTTTCTGAAGAACTACCCTCCTGTAGATTTACACCAGGGCCCTCCAATCCTGTTCCTGAAGAACTACCCTCCTGTAGATTTGCACCAGAGCCCTCCAACCCTGTTCCTGAAGAACTACCCTCCTGTAGATTTACACCAGGGCCCTCCAATCCTGTTCCTGAAGAACTACCCTCCTGTAGATTTGCACCAGAGCCCTCCAACCCTGTTCCTGAAGAGCTACCATCCCGTAGGTTTACACCAGGGCTCTCCAACACTGCTCCTGGACAGCAACACTCCTGTAGGTTTTCATTTCAACAGGGTTGGAGGCCCTGGTGTAAACCTACAGGAGGATAGCTTTCCAGGAACAGAGTTGGAAAGCCCTGCTTTAGATGGTCTATCATAAAGGTTTCCCAAACCCAGTTCAAATCTACACAGGAGATGCTTACCAAGAAGACCGTGAATGTTTCTGTGGCCAAGTTAAAGTTGACTTAAAATCTATGGCAAGACTTGAAAATCGTTCTCTACCAATCAACAACAACCGATTTGACAGAGCTTGAAACATTTTGAAAGAATAATGGGAAAATGCTGCACAATCCAGGTGTGGAAAGCTCTTAGAGACTTACCCAGAAAGACTACAGCTGTAAGTCAGGGGTGTGAACACATACAGTACCAGTCAAAAGTTTGGACACACCTACTCATTCCAAAGGTTTTTATTTATTTTTACTATTTTCTACATGGTAGAATAATAGTGAAGACATCAAAACTATGAAATTACATGTGGTAATCAAAAAGGTGTTGAACAAATCAAAATATATTTTATATTTGAGATTCTTCAAAGTTGCCACCCTTTGCCTTGATGACAACTTTGCACACTCTTGGCGCTCTGTCAGCCAGCTTCACGAGGTAGTCAACTGGAATGCATTTCAATTAACAGGTGTGCCTTCTTAATTTGTGGAATTTCATTCCTTCTTAATGCGTTTGAGCCAATCAGTTGTGTTGTGACAAGGTAGAGGGGTATACAGAAGATAGCCCTACTTGGTAAAATACCAAGTCCATATTATGACAAGAACAGCTCAAATAAGCAAAGATAAATGACAGTCCATCATTACTTTAAGACATGAAGGTCAGTCAATGCGGAAAATTCAATAACTTTGAAAGTTTCTTCAAGTGCAGTTGCAAAAACCATCAAGCACTGTGATGAAACTGTCTCTCATGAGGACCGCCACAGGAAAGGAAGACCCTGAGTTACCTCCCATTAGAGTTAACAGCCTCAGAAATTGCAGCCCAAATAAATGCTTCACAGAGTTCAAGTAACAGACACATCTCAACATCAACTGTTCAGAAGAGATTGTGTGAATCAGACCTTCATAGTCAAATTGCTGCAAAGAAACCACTACTAAAGGACACCAATAAAAAGAAGAGACTTGCTTGGGCCAAGAAACACGAGCAACGGACATTAGACCAGGAGAAATCTGTCCTTTGGTCTGACGAGTCCAAATTTGAGATTTTTGGTTCCAACCGCCGTGTCTTTGTGAGACGAGAGTACATTTACATTTACATTTAAGTCATTTGGCAGACGCTCTTATCCAGAGCGACTTACAAATTGGTGAATAGGTGAATGGATGATCTCCACATGTGTGGTTCCCACCGTGAAGCATGGAGGTGGTGGTGTGATGGTGCTTTGCTGGTGACACTGTCAGTGATTTGTTTAGAATTCAAGGCACACTTAACCAGCATGGCTACCACAGCATTTTGCAGCGATACGCCATACCATCTGGTTTGTGCTTAGTGGCACTATCATTTATTTTTCAACAGGACAATGACCCAACACACCTCCAGGCTTTGTAAGGACTATTTGACCAAGAAGGAGAGTGATGGAGTGCTGCATCAGATGACTTGGCCTCCACAATCACCCGACCTCAACCCAATTCAGATGGTTTGGGATGAGTTGGACCGCAGAGTGAAGGAAAATCAGCCATTATCTAAAATATATTTTCATTTGTTTAACACTTTTTGGTCACTACATGATTCCATGTGTTATTTCATAGTTTTGATGTCTTCACTATTATTCTACAAACAAGAAAATAGTCAAAATAAAGTAAAACTCTTGAATGAGTAGGTGTCCAAACTTTTGACTGGTATTGTTTGTAAATTAGATATACATAAATATAATATTTAATGAATTTGCAAAAATGTATAAAAATATTTTTTCACTTTGTCATAATGGGGCATTGTGTATAATATGGATCCCCATTAGCCTCTTCCTGGGGTAAAGAAAAAGTCAGTTGTACAATTTTAAAAACATTAAAATACATTCATAGCAGATTTCACAACACACTGTGTGCCCTCAGGCCCCTAATCCACTATCACATATCTATACCACAAAATCCATGTGTTTAGTGTGCATGTTATCGTGTGTATGAGTGTGTCTATGTTTGTGTTGCTTCACAGTTCCTGCTGTTCCATAAGGTGTATTTTTATATTGTTTTAAAAATGTAATTTTACTGCATCAGTTACTTGATGTGGAATATAGTTCCATGTAGTCACAAAAATTATATACTTAATCCATTTTGAATTCAGGCTGTAAAAACAAAATGTGGAGTAAGTCAAGGAGTGTGAATACTTTCTGAAAGTACTGTATAGTCTAGGTTCTTTTTAATCAACCTGTGAAGTCAGATCGAGAAGCCGAGGATAAATCAGATATTAAATGGTTTCTTAACCAGGAAGATATGGCCCTCCCTTCTTGGAGGTAGACTTGCATTGAAGTTAACACTTAAGAACTGACATAATTGTGTCAGCTCACCATCTCAGGCCAGGGACCTAAAATCTCTGCGACCAGTACTAGTCCACAGAGGTTTAAGCCAGTGCTATACAGTACTATAACTTATGCTTTCCGTTGCTAATTCTAGTTTCTGTGCTGCCCGCCCCCCTTTGAGCTGCAATGAGGCATTACCCTGAAGGCAGCATACGTTCTCCCTGCTATGGCCTTCTAAATGTCCAGGCCTCCTCCAATGCTGCTCGGGCAGGGCTCATTAAGGAACCATTTAAAAGGCTAATTGGCAGAGTTCAGTGCACAGGGACCAGTGAGGATCCAAGGACACAACACAGGCGCATCTGGACCCCTGGCTCGCCATGTCACCTGGATCCAAAATGAAGGACGGAGGTCTTGTCGTGTCACTGGCAGCACCTCAATAGAAAACAGCGTCCGGTGTCCTCTGACATTGATCATTTTGACAGGGGGGGACATTGTTAGATCCAGCTGTACACAGGGGTGAGTGGGTGGTGTTTCCTGATGAGACAGAGTAGTTTAGTCATAGGGAAACAAGTCGTCAACTCAGATCACTCATGGCCTGATGCAGACGATTTATTTTATTTATTGTTTTTCCATCATCATGTCCCAGGATTATTCGTCCTCTCTCAGAGTACACCTCAACACGCTGTAGGCCTGATGTAATGTCTTATTTGAAGTGACGTGCTGCAGAAAAAGCAGAGAGCATGAATAAAAAGAGAGGAGCGAATGAGTAAAAGGATGAATCAGTGGATTGGTGGTTGGGGTTGGAGGGTTAGGTTCCGTCACATGTGATGGATGCACAGGGAGGTGATAGGTGAGGGCAGCAGAGCGAGGGGCAATGGAGGATGACAGGCTGCTTTCTCCTCTCTTTTCTGAGATGCTGACCACCTCTTCACACTCTGACCTGGGGTCACTATTCATTTGGCACAAACAGATGAAGTTTTGAAATGGTAAACAAAAAAGACCAATCTTTTGCGACAGGTTTGGGTAGTGCTGTCCACAGTACTTCCTCCGTTTCAAAAGCTTTTCTGTCATTTGTGTGCCACTTGACCCCGACGTGTGGGCGTATCTGATGGGATGAGATTTTAAGCATTTGCATTATCATTCTTACCTTTATTTGACATTCTTGTTCTACTTTGGACATAGTCACTGTACTGTTCCTACTGTGTGTGAACATGAAATCAAATTCTCAATTTCTCAGGTTCTCAAGTTTTCAATTTTGGTTTATTTTCAAAAAATAAAATTACATTATTTCTTTCTGTTTCAAAACAGTGTCATTTGAAAAGTCCCCTGTCCTCTAAGGAAACTAACCTGCTGAGCAGTTAAACAGGCAACAGGTAGATAAGGAGGAAACTAACCTGGTCATTACAATATGAAACACATAAAACGTATCAAAGCGTACCTGAAGGCAGAAAATAAAACTTAACCGGTAAAAACACAACTCAAAGTTCTACAAAACAAGCTTTCCGATTATTTTCTATTTCGAAGAAGGAGCGATCAACTCTGCACACATTCCTTGTAGTGTTAGAGAAAACATGGGAGAAGTCTATGACACGACATCAATATCAAACCAAAAAAGAGGACTGGCTGTAGGTAGCTAACAGGTAAGGATCGTGTCTGGCTGTAGGTAGCTAACATTCTAACAGGTAAGGATCGTGTCTGACTGTAGGTAGCTAACATTCTAACAGGTAAGGATCGTGTCTGACTGTAGGTAGCTAACATTCTAACAGGTAAGGATCGTGTCTGACTGTAGGCAGCTAACATTCTAACAGGTAAGGATCGTGTCTGACTGTAGGCAGCTAACATTCTAACAGGTAAGGATCGTGTCTGACTGTAGGCAGCTAACATTCTAACAGGTAAGGATCGTGTCTGACTGTAGGCAGCTAACATTCTAACAGGTAAGGATCGTGTCTGACTGTAGGCAGCTAACATTCTAACAGGTAAGGATCGTGTCTGACTGTAGGCAGCTAACATTCTAACAGGTAAGGATCGTGTCTGACTGTAGGTAGCTAACATTCTAACAGGTAAGGATCGTGTCTGACTGTAGGTAGCTAACATTCTAACAGGTAAGGATCGTGTCTGACTGTAGGTAGCTAACATTCTAACAGGTAAGGATCGTGTCTGACTGTAGGTAGCTAACATTCTAACAGGTAAGGATCGTGTCTGACTGTAGGTAGCTAACATTCTAACAGGTAAGGATCGTGTCTGACTGTAGGTAGCTAACATTCTAACAGGTAAGGATCGTGTCTGACTGTAGGTAGCTAACATTCTAACTGTAGGTAAACATTCTAACAGGATCGTGTCTGACTGTAGGTAGCTAACATTCTAACAGGTAAGGATCGTGTCTGACTGTAGGTAAGCTAACATTCTAACAGGTAAGGATCGTGTCTGACTGTAGGTAGCTAACATTCTAACAGGTAAGGATCGTGTCTGACTGTAGGTAGCTAACATTCTAACAGGTAAGGATCGTGTCTGACTGTAGGTAGCTAACATTCTAACAGGTAAGGATCGTGTCTGACTGTAGGTAGCTAACATTCTAACAGGTAAGGATCGTGTCTGACTGTAGGTAGCTAACATTCTAACAGGTAAGGATCGTGTCTGACTGTAGGTAGCTAACATTCTAACAGGTAAGGATCGTGTCTGACTGTAGGTAGCTAACATTCTAACAGGTAAGGATCGTGTCTGACTGTAGGTAGCTAACATTCTAACAGGTAAGGATCGTGTCTGACTGTAGGTAGCTAACATTCTAACAGGTAAGGATCGTGTCTGACTGTAGGTAGCTAACATTCTAACAGGTAAGGATCGTGTCTGACTGTAGGTAGCTAACATTCTAACAGGTAAGGATCGTGTCTGACTGTAGGTAGCTAACATTCTAACAGGTAAGGATCGTGTCTGACTGTAGGTAGCTAACATTCTAACAGGTAAGGATCGTGTCTGACTGTAGGTAGCTAACATTCTAACAGGTAAGGATCGTGTCTGACTGTAGGTAGCTAACATTCTAACAGGTAAGGATCGTGTCTGACTGTAGGTAGCTAACATTCTAACAGGTAAGGATCGTGTCTGACTGTAGGTAGCTAACATTCTAACAGGTAAGGATCGTGTCTGACTGTAGGTAGCTAACATTCTAACAGGTAAGGATCGTGTCTGACTGTAGGTAGCTAACATTCTAACAGGTAAGGATCGTGTCTGACTGTAGGAGCTAACATTCTAACAGGTAAGGATCGTGTCTGACTGTAGGTAGCTAACATTCTAACAGGTAGGTAGCTAACATTCTAACAGGTAAGGATCGTGTCTGACTGTAGGTAGCTAACATTCTAACAGGTAAGGATCGTGTCAGCTAACATTCTAACAGGTAAGGATCGTGTCTGACTGTAGGTAGCTAACATTCTAACAGGTAAGGATCGTGTCTGACTGTAGGTAGCTAACATTCTAACAGGTAAGGATCGTGTCTGACTGTAGGTAGCTAACATTCTAACAGGTAAGGATCGTGTCTGACTGTAGGCAGCTAACATTCTAACAGGTAAGGATCGTGTCTGACTGTAGGCAGCTAACATTCTAACAGGTAAGGATCGTGTCTGACTGTAGGTAGCTAACATTCTAACAGGTAAGGATCGTGTCTGACTGTAGGTAGCTAACATTCTAACAGGTAAGGATCGTGTCTGACTGTAGGTAGCTAACATTCTAACAGGTAAGGATCGTGTCTGACTGTAGGTAGCTAACATTCTAACAGGTAAGGATCGTGTCTGACTGTAGGTAGCTAACATTCTAACAGGTAAGGATCGTGTCTGACTGTAGGTAGCTAACATTCTAACAGGTAAGGATCGTGTCTGACTGTAGGTAGCTAACATTCTAACAGGTAAGGATCGTGTCAGCTAACATTCTAACAGGTAAGGATCGTGTCTGACTGTAGGTAGCTAACATTCTAACAGGTAAGGATCGTGTCTGACTGTAGGTAGCTAACATTCTAACAGGTAAGGATCGTGTCTGACTGTAGGTAGCTAACATTCTAACAGGTAAGGATCGTGTCTGACTGTAGGTAGCTAACATTCTAACAGGTAAGAATCATGTCTGCACATAGCAGGATGATGCTGGTTTGACCAGCTGTGCATTGAGGAAGTGTGTGTGTATTCAGGCCATTTTGTGAGGGTACCAGTTGAGGAGGTGGAAACCAGTGCCGGTAGCCAGACGGGCGGCCGGGCCCAAGGCAAAGGGCGAGGTGACACGCAGCATGTCCCCCGTCCCAAACAGAGGGAACACAGACGAACCTAGACAACACAGGAAACACCTTATGATGTAGACATCTTCCATGGCAGCAGAGTCAGAATCCTAACTTAAGATAAAAACAGCATCTTTGCATTAGTCGCCAACAGACATCAATGCACAATTTTCGTATGCATGACTTTTCCGGTACCCCCTGTATATAGCCTCCACATTGCCTCTGTACCGGTACCCCCTGTATATAGCCTCCACATTGCCTCTGTACCGGTACCCCCTGTATAGAGCCTCCACATTGCCTCTGTACCGGTACCCCACATTGCCTCTGTATAGAGCCTCCACATTGCCTCTGTACCGGTACCCCCTGTATAGAGCCTCCACATTGCCTCTGTACCGGTACCCCCTGTATATAGCCTCCACATTGCCTCTGTACCGGTACCCCTGTATAGAGCCTCCACATTGCCTCTGCACCGGTACCCCTGTATAGAGCCTCCACATTGCCTCTGTACCGGTACCCCCTGTATAGAGCCTCCACATTGCCTCTGTACCGGTACCCCCTGTATAGAGCCTCCACATTGCCTCTGTACCGGTACCCCCTGTATAGAGCCTCCACATTGCCTCTGTACCGGTACCCCCTGTATATAGCCTCCACATTGCCTCTGTACCGGTACCCCCTGTATATAGCCTCCACATTGCCTCTGTACCGGTACCCCCTGTATATAGCCTCCACATTGCCTCTGTACCGGTACCCCCTGTATATAGCCTCCACATTGCCTCTGTACCGGTACCCCCTGTATAGAGCCTCCACATTGCCTCTGCACCGGTACCCCCTGTATATAGCCTCCACATTGACTCTGCACCGGTACCCCCTGTATATAGCCTCCACATTGCCTCTGTACCGGTACCCCCTGTATATAGCCTCCACATTGCCTCTGTACCGGTACCCCCTGTATATAGCCTCCACATTGCCTCTGTTCCGTTAGCCCCTGTATACAGCCCCGCTATTGTTATTTTACTGCTGCTCTTTAATTATTTGTTACTCTTATCTTTTTTTTGTTTTGGTATTTTTATTAAAACTGTATTATTGGTTAAGGGCTTGTTAGTAAGCATTTCACTGTAAGGTTGCTGTTGTATTTGGCGCATGTGACAAATACAATTTGATTTATATAGCTGCAACACTGCTGCTGAACAACATTAGATGATGTGTAAAGCTCAGTCTGCTTGTTGTATTTCCATGGCCTGTTCAGGTCTTTTGTTCACAACTTAACCAAAACCACTGCACTGTAACAGTGTATCATTACCAAGGCTTATGCAATTAGGTAACACCATTTGGTCAAATAGCTATGGTAACATATTGGACCCGTGTCAGTTTCTCTGTGCAGGGCCATTCACTAGTGGGGAATTTCATTGTGTCTCTCTAGCATCATAAGTGCTCAGGCTAACCCCTGTGTGTGTGTGTGTGTGTGTGTGTGTGTGTGTGTGTGTGTGTGTGAGTGTAATGGTTTGTTTACGTGTGTGTGTGTGTGTGTGTAATGGTTTGTTTACGTGTGTGTGTGTAATGGTTTGTTTACGTGTGTGTGTGTGTGTAATGGTTTGTTTACGTGTGTGTGTGTGTGTGTGTGTGTAATGGTTTGTTTACGTGTGTGTGTGTGTGTGTGTAATGGTTTGTTTACGTGTGTGTGTGTGTGTGTGTGTGTGTAATGGTTTGTTTACGTGTGTGTGTGTGTGTGTGTGTGTGTAATGGTTTGTTTACGTGTGTGTGTGTGTGTGTGTAATGGTTTGTTTACGTGTGTGTGTGTGTGTGTGTGTAATGGTTTGTTTACGTGTGTGTGTGTGTGTGTAATGGTTTGTTTACGTGTGTGTGTGTGTGTGTGTTTAATGGTTTGTTTACGTGTGTGTGTGTGTGTGTGTAATGGTTTGTTTACGTGTGTGTGTGTGTGTGTAATGGTTTGTTTACGTGTGTGTGTGTGTGTGTGTAATGGTTTGTTTACGTGTGTGTGTGTGTGTGTAATGGTTTGTTTACGTGTGTGTGTAATGGTTTGTTTACGTGTGTGTGTGTAATGGTTTGTTTACGTGTGTGTGTGTGTGTAATGGTTTGTTTACGTGTGTGTGTGTGTGTAATGGTTTGTTTACCGGTGTGTGTGTGTGTGTAATGGTTTGTTTACCGGTGTGTGTGTGTGTGTAATGGTTTGTTTACCGGTGTGTGTGTGTGTGTAATGGTTTGTTTACCGGTGTGTGTGTGTGTAATGGTTTGTTTACCGGTGTGTGTGTGTGTGTGTGTGTGTAATGGTTTGTTTACCGGTGTGTGTGTGTGTGTAATGGTTTGTTTACCGGTGTGTGTGTGTGTGTAATGGTTTGTTTACCGGTGTGTGTGTGTGTGTAATGGTTTGTTTACCGTGTGTGTATTTGTTAACCGTACCGTATGGGGCACTCTGGGTCTGCGTCAATCCGGGGGTACGGAGGCTCAGGGTTTTCAGAGTGGAGGGCTGGGGGGGCACAGCAGGTATGAGGGACACCACCCCTCCATTTACAGAGCATGGCTGCTTCAGCTCACTGGCACTAAGTGAAGGGGGGGGGGCCTGAAACACATGGGGGGCAGAAAGGGTAGTAAGGAAGATCATGCATTGAATGACTGGGACTTCGGAAAGCACCAAATCATAGAAACACAACCGGCTAAAACAAATGCATATTTAGGGCACCAGAAATACATTCACACAGCATTCAGCATTAATAACACGTCATTTAGAAGCATGTGAAAAAAATCCCAACTCAAAGTAGAGCTGGGGGAATACGGGCAGGAGCTGGGGGAATACGGGCAGGAGCTGGGGGAATACGGGCAGGAGCTGGGGGAATACGGGCAGGAGCTGGGAGAATACGGGCAGGAGCTGGGGGAATACGGGCAGGAGCTGGGGGAATACGGGCAGGAGCTGGGGGAATACGGGCAGGAGCTGGGGGAATACGGGCAGGAGCTGGGGGAATACAGGCAGGAGCTGGGGGAATACAGGCAGGAGCTGGGGGAATACAGGCAGGAGCTGGGGGAATACAGGCTAATAGTAATATCACTTTTCTTTAGAGGTCTGGATGATATATCTCTCCATTTCCTGTTTTTCTCTAAAAAAGAAAGAAAAAAAGGCCAAGACATAATTCTCAAGGCCTATTTGTGCAAAATAAATGAACACCACAAATAAACACACCCAAACGTCTATTCTATTGTTTAGGAATGTTTGACCACTAGCTATTTCAATATGTAATTTATATAATCATTTTGATTGAAAATGTATCAATTTAGTTCATTTGTTGATATAATTAAAACAGCCTGTGTTTAATTGCTATTGGATTGGCAGAATAACACAACTACTAACACATTCGCTTTCAGCTGGCCTTAACATCACTGTTTTGAATGCACTTTAATTATCCAACATCACACTTACCAATGGCGAGGTGAAGCCTGTGCCCAAAGCACTGCAGGCGGGTCTATATGTTCAAGTGCAATGCTTTTATCATGTTGCCTCCGATGTCAGTTGTCATGTACACCTGTCGGTTTTCACTCATCTTCCACGATGCCAGAGAGTCATTGAGACCCTGGGCTATTACTTCACCCGTATGATCATCAGGGAAGTAAGACGTCTGGAGGCAGACATTTTGCAATATCCAGGGTTGATTGATGTAGTGGACTGTCAAACTTAGGTATGGCTCTAACATACTGCTCGACCATAGATCGAACTTCCACCTCAAACTTTACTTGTCATAAGGGATTACGTTTGAAAAAGTTGCGGGTATGGTAGTTTGTCTTTTAGCAGACGTTTTGGGAATTGGGCGACTGGAATCTGCATTGCGTAGTCTCATGCTTTCCTCCCATTCCACCTTGTGATTCAGTTGCAGGTGATGGAAGAGGTTGGTTGTACTGCTGCTTTTCGTTGCAATTCTTTCGAAACATTTTGCACAGGACATTCGTTTGCTGAACATCAGACCTCTTAACCCCGAACCACTTCCATATTACTGAAAAAACAAGGGATGATTTCATCCTCACGAGCTGGCTTCCTCACTTTCCATGTTGGTGGAACTCTTACCACCACTACACCTCTCCGGCGTGGTTACAACTTGTGAAAGGTTGTGATTGGTGGATAACCTCTGTGCACGTGTTGGGCTGGCAGAAGAGACAGTGAGATGCTGCATTTGTAAAAAAAGTTACATTATAACAGAACCTCCACTCCTGCGATACAGGCATTTTCCACATCGCGCTAAAACAATCTTGAATATATCGAAAACACTCGATATCGCCCGGCCCTCTCTCAAAGTTCTTAATTTGTGTTTTATTTTGTTCCTCATGCAGGAATTTGGCACAAACAAGGCTTTTTATTTTGGTTAATGAATTCAGAAGTGAGAACATTGGGGAGAGGAATTGTTCTCATTTTCTTCCAATTAACTAACAATTAAATATGCATTGCGGCAGTGCGTCCAGGGAGGATGTGCAGGGGCAGAGGTCTAATGTCTAACAAACACGACAACAGGAGGTCAGACTGCAATTGCTTTCCAATGAAATTAGTTCTTACCAGCTGCTTAGTGGTGTTAGGCAGGTTGCCAGATAACGACGCAAACAACTGGACCTCAGGTAGAATATAATACAGTCTAGTTGGGACTGTTCTTTTCAGTCTGACAACCTAAAACAAAGTATGCAGTATTTTCTGAGGCCAAAAGTCTGACCTCTGTCCTTACCATAGCTGTGTCTCCATGGTTGCCCAGGTTTGCCTTGGGCTGTGCCACCTCTGGGGCAGGGGTGGGGGCAGGGGCATTGGGTGTCCAGCCCTGGTCCCAGTCACTACAGCACAGCAGCAGCGGGTCCTTACTCTGCAGAGCTGCAAACGGGTTGGCATTCAGGCCCCCCTGGAGAAACAAACACACAACCTTAGATCATTCCTTTTGTAATCCCAGTTCCATTCTACATTAGCCTCGTTCCAGGTCTGTTAGAGCAGTCTCATCACGATTGACCATAGGAGTTGGAGAGACAGCACACATATATAGGACCAGTCTAATTACAAACATTATAACAAGGTCTTATAACGTCACCATGTTCTAGAACCAAAGATAGCAGATAAATGAAGATAGTTCACTCAGGCCATTTACATTGATAAAAAAAATGGTCAGTTCCGGTCTACTTAACTGGGTGAGTTTCCAATAGTCATCAATGAGATAGCAGCTGGGTCTGGTCTACTTAGTTCATTGAACCAGGAAAAAAAAAACAGCGAGTGGGGTGTCTCGCTTCCTCTTTCGGCTATGCTAGAATTATGTTCTGATAATTGTGGGGTCAAAGGTCATACCTGAGCTGTAGAGTTGACCTCGATGAACTCCAGTGCTGGGAGGTCAGGCAGAACTTCCTCTTTGTTGGTTTTGTTCCCACCCACGAGGTTAGGGGTCTAAAACACACATCCAATTAATAAAAAAATTTAAAAAATGTACACCTTTATTTAACTCAGTAAGTCCGTTAAGAACAAATTCTTATTTTCAATGACGGCCTAGGAACAGTGGGTTAACTGCCTGTTCAGGGGCAGAAAAACAGATTTGTACCTTGTCAGCTCTGGGCTTTGAACTTGCAACCTTTCGGTTACTAGTCCAACACGCTAACCACTAGGCTACCTTGTCACCCCATTACTTATCAATGCATCCTTCTTCCCTCCCATCCTTGAAGAAGTCACTAATACAACACAGAGATATATATATACAGTACATCAAAAGTGAGTACACCCCTCACATTTTTGTAAATATTTGAGTATATCTTTTCATGTGACAACACTGAAGAAATGACACTTTACTACAATGTAAAGTAGTGAGTGTACAGCTTGTATAACAATGTAAATTTGTTCATTGAGGGAACCATGAATGCCAACATGTACTGTGACATACTGAAGCAGGTTGTAGTTAATATCGTATTTATAGGACTCTCTCTCTATTTTGTTATACAAGCTGTACACTCACTACTTTACATTTTTGCAAAGTGTCATTTCTTCAGTGTTGTCACATGAAAAGATACTCATATTTACAAAAATGTAAGGGGTGTACTCACTTTTGTGATATAGCTCACAAATGACCGATTATGATTTTTCAACGCCGATACCGATTATTGGAGGACCAAAAAAGGCCGATGCCGATTAATCTGCCATTTTTTAAATTTGTAATAATGACAATTACAACAATACTGAATGAAAACTTATTTTAACTTTAATATAACACATCAATTAAAATCAATTTAGCCTCAAATAAATAATGAGTTACTTTCTCAGAACATGAGAACATTTGAAAGTTGGTGGTTCCTTTTAACATGAGACTTCAATATTCCAAGGTAAGAGATTTTAGGTTGTAGTTAATATCGTATTTATAGGACTCTCTCTATATACCATTTGTATTACATTAACCTTTGACTATTGGATGTTCTTATAGGCACTATAGTATTGCCAGTGTAAGAGTATAGCTTCCGTCCCATCCCCCTCCTCGCCCCTCCCTGGGCTCGAACCAGAAACACATTGACAGCAGCCACACTTGAAGCAGCGTTACCCATCAATCCACAAAATCAGGCGGCTCTTGCAGAGCAAGGGGAATAACTACTCTAGGTCTCAGAGCGAGTGACGTTTGAAACGCTATTAGCGCGCACCCCGCTAACTAGCTAGCCATTTCACATCGGTTACACCAGCCATTAGGCTGATAGGCTTGAAGTCATAAACAGTGCTGTGCTTGCGAAGAGCTGCTGGCAAAATGCACGAAAGTGCTGTTTGTATGAATGCTTACGAGCCTGCTGCTGCTCAGTCAGACTGCTCTATCAAATCATAGACTTAATTATAACACAGAAATACGAACCTTTGGTCATTAATATGGTCGATTCCGAAAACGTTTATTATTTCAGTGAAATACGGAACCGTTCGGTATTTTATCTAAAGGGTGGCATCCCTAAGTCTAAAAATTCCTGTTACATTGCACAACCTTCAATGTTATGTCATAATTACGTAACATTCTGGCAAATTAATCGCAATGAGCCAGGCTGCCCAAACTGTTGCATATAACCTGACATGGATTGTGTATGTGTGCCATAAAGCTGGTGAATGTGCAAGACAAAATATTTAAGTGCCTTTGAACGGGATATGGTAGTAGGTGCACCAGTTTGTGTCAAGAAATGCAACGCTGCTGGGTTTTTCACACTCAACAGTTTCCCGTGTGCATCAAGAATGGTCCATCACCCAAAGGACATCCAGCCAACTTGACAACTGTGGGAAGCATTGTAGTCCACAAGGAACAGCATCCTTGTGGGCGCTTTGACACCTTGTAGAGTCCATGCCCTGATGAATTGAGGCTGTTCTGAGTGCAAAAAGGAAGGGGGGGGGGGGTGTAACTCAATATTAGGAAGGTGTTCCTAATGTTTGGTATACTCAGTATAAACAAGGATTCTATTTAAAGGCTTTTGCTGAACCCTGTTGTGTCAGATCAGTGATCTGTTCAAGGCTGTTAAGAAGCCCCCAGCCAGACCTCAGACCTCCACACAGGACAAGGCTGTTGAGAAGCCCCCAGCCAGACCTCAGACCTCCACACAGGACAAGGCTGTTGAGAAGCCCCCAGCCAGACCTCAGACCTCCACACAGGACAAGGCTGTTGAGAAGCCCCCAGCCAGACCTCAGACCTCCACACAGGACAAGGCTGTTGAGAAGCCCCCAGCCAGGCATCAGACCTCCACACAGGACAAGGCTGTTGAGAAGCCCCCAGCCAGACCTCAGACCTCCACACAGGACAAGGCTGTTGAGAAGCCCCCAGCCAGACCTCAGACCTCCACACAGGACAAGGCTGTTAAGAAGCCCCCAGCCAGACCTCAGACCTCCACACAGGACAAGGCTGTTAAGAAGCCCCCAGCCAGACCTCAGACCTCCACACAGGACAAGGCTGTTGAGAAGCCCCCAGCCAGGCCTCAGACCTCCACACAGGACAAGGCTGTTGAGAAGCCCCCAGCCAGGCATCAGACCTCCACACAGGACAAGGCTGTTGAGAAGCCCCCAGCCAGACCTCAGACCTCCACACAGGACAAGGCTGTTAAGAAGCCCCAGCCAGACCTCAGACCTCCACACAGGACAAGGCTGTTAAGAAGCCCCCAGCCAGACCTCAGACCTCCACACAGGACAAGGCTGTTAAGAAGCCCCCAGCCAGACCTCAGACCTCCACACAGGACAAGGCTGTTAAGAAGCCCCCAGCCAGGCATCAGACCTCCACACAGGACAAGGCTGTTGAGAAGCCCCCAGCCAGGCATCAGACCTCCACACAGGACAAGGCTGTTGAGAAGCCCCCAGCCAGACCTCAGACCTCCACACAGGACAAGGCTGTTAAGAAGCCCCCAGCCAGGCATCAGACCTCCACACAGGACAAGGCTGTTGAGAAGCCCCCAGCCAGACCTCAGACCTCCACACAGGACAAGGCTGTTAAGAAGCCCCCAGCCAGGCATCAGACCTCCACAGTAGTTTCCATAATGGGTGGATGATGCTCTCGTTCCCTATTGCATCCCCACAGAACACAGTCCTGACGGAACACAGCAATTCATCCCTTTCCCATTTCAGCAGAACGACTAACTGTCTCTCCCCCTGCCCCCCCTCCCTCTCTCGTGCTCTCTCTGCCTCCCCCTCAATTCAATTCAAGGGGCTTTATTGGCATGGGAAACATGTTAACATTACCAAAGCAAGTGAAGTAGATAAACAAAAGTGAAATAAACAAAAATAAACATTACACTCACAGAAGTTCCAAAATAATAAAGACATTTGAAATGTCATTATGTATATATACACAGTGTTGAAACAATGTGCAAATGGTTACAGTACAAACAGGAAAACAAATATGGGTTGTATTTACAATGGTGTTTGTTCTTCACTGGTTGGCCTTTTCTTGTGGCAACAGGTCACAAATCTTGCTGCTGTGATTGCACAGTGGTATTTCACGCAATAGATATGGGCGTTTATCAAAATTGGATTTGTTTTCTAATTCTGTGTGGCCGATCAACATTACCGGCCTTCTAGCCATCGCCGATCCACTTTTCATTTTCCATTTGTTTTGTCTTTGTCTTACACACCTGGTTTCAATCCCCCAATTACTTGTTAATTATTTAACCCTCTTTTCCCCCCCATGTTTGTTTGTGAGTAATTGTTTATTGTATTGCGGTCCGGTCCCTATTTGTGGCCTTGTATTTATACGACGTGTATTGTGATATATTTGAGTAAAATTGCTTTCATTACTCATATCTGCGGTCCTGCGCCTGACTCATCTCACCAGCTACACACAGACCCATTACAGAATTACTCACCACCGAATGGAGTCAGCAGGACCAGACGCCCTCCCTGTGGCGGTAGAGGAGCGTGTCCAGCAGCACATATTGCATATATTGCAATATCTGGGCAACGCCATGGATCGGGTGCTGCAGACGATGGATCGTTGCGAGAGAGGAGGTCGTCGTCCAGCGCCTCCACCAGCCCCACTACAGCAGGCTACACTGTCCACCCCTCCTTCACTCGGTCCCAACGGGATTCGGCTCGCTCTTCCGAGGGAGTATGATGGGACGGCTGCCGGATGCCAGGGGTTCCTACTCTAGCTGGAGCTCTACCTGGTGACCGTCCAACCGGCTCCTTCGGGACGTAAGAGCGTGTCCGCCCTCGTCGCCTGTCTCTCAGGCAAAGCCCTGAAGTGGGCCAACACCGTATGGAGTGAAGGAGAAATGGCGTTGGACAATTACGCTGAGTTCACCCGCTGCGTCGGGCAGTTTTCAACCACCCGCCTGAGGGTCGAGCGGCGGGTGAACGTCTGTTCCACCTGAAGCAGGCGACGAGGAGGGCACAGGATTTCGCTTTGGACTTCCTGACCCTGGTCACCAGCGCGGGATGGAACGGCAGGGCCCTGATCGATCACTACCGGTGCAGTCTGCGCGAGGACGTTCGTCGGCTGTTGGCCAGCCGAGACACCACCCTCATGTTGGACCAGCTGGTGGATCTGTCCATCCGGCTTGACAACCTGCTGGCTGCCTGCGGACGTCCGGATCGGGGCCTGTCAGTTCCATCCCCCAGCACCTCCGCTCCGACGCCCATGGAGCTGGGAGGTGCTGCGCTTAGGGCGACCGGAGGAGGGGCCATTCCCTGCACCATCTGTGGCCACAGAGGGCACACTGCTGGTCGGTGCTGGGGAGGTTCCTCAGGGAGTTGAGGCAGCAGGCAGGGCACTATTGTGTCACCCCAGGTGAGTCGAAACCAGGCTCACCCAGAGCCCCCTGTTGCTCACATGTATGTGTTTATTAAATTTCCTGAGTTTTCCCCGCATAAGGTGCTCGTAGAGTCAGGCGCAGCTGGGAATTTTATTGACCGTTCATTTGCTCATAGTTTAGGGATCCCCCTTGTTCCTGTGGATATGCCCTTCCTTGTGCACGCCCTAGATAGTCAACCATTAGGGTCAGGGCTGATTAGGGAGGCCACCGCTCCACTAAGCATGGTTACGCAGGAGGGTCACAAGGAGAGAATCAGTCTCTTCCTTATTGATTCTCCTGCGTTTCCCATGGTGCTGGGCCTATCCTGGTTTGCCTGTCATGACCCCACTATTTCGTAAAAACAGAGGGCTCTCAAGGGGTGGTCATGAGAGTGGTCAGGGAGGTGTGTAGGAGTTTCCATCGGTGCGACTACGGTGTAAAGTCCAGACCAGGTCTCCACCGTGCGCTTCCCCTCAGAATATGCCGATTTGGCTCTCACCTTCTGTAAGAAGAAGGCGACTCAATTACCACCCCCTAGCCGGTGGGATTGTGCGATAAATCTCCTTGTAGACGCAGCACTTCCCAGGAGTCACGTGTATCCTCTGTCACAGGAGGAGATGGCGGCTATGGAAACATACATCTCCGAATCCCTGGGGCAGGGATACAGTTGGCCCTCCACTTCATCTGCCTCCTCGAGTTTCTTTTTTTGTGAAGAAGGATGGAGGTCTGCGCCCGTGTATTGATTATCGGGGTATCAATCAGATCACAGTGAGGTACAGCTACCCACTACCTCTCATCGCCAGTGAGATCAAGTCAATGCACGGGGCACGCTTCTTCACAAAATTGGATCTCAGGAGCGCATACAACCTGGTGCGTATCCGGGAGGGGGACGAGTGGAAGACGGCATTTAGTACCACCTCAGGGCACTATTAGTACCCCGTCATGCCGTACGGGTTGATGAATGCTCCATCAGTCTTCCATTCCTTTGTTGAAGAGATTTTCTGGGACCTGCACAGGCAGGGTGTATATCGACAACATTCTCATACTCCACTACACGCGCCAGGCATGTGTCCCTGCTGTGCAGGGTGCTTGGTCTACTGTTGGAGCATGACCTGTACGTCAAGGTTGAGAAATGTCTGTTCTTCCAACAGTCAGTCAGTCTCCTTCCTAGGGTACCGCATTTCCACTTCAGGGGTGGAGATGGACATCAGCGCCACAGGTAACTTCCACAAAGCTGTGAACGATCTGAGAGACAAGGCAAGAAGGGCATTCTATGCCATCAAAAGGAACATAAATTTCAACATACCAATTAGGATTTGGCTAAAAATACTTGAATCAGTCATAGAGCCCATTGCCCTTTATGGTTGTGAGGTCTGGGGTCCGCTCACCAACCAAGACTTCACAAAATGGGACAAACACCAAATTGAGACTCTGCACGCAGAATTCTGCAAAAATATCCTCAGTGTACAACGTAGAACACCAAATAATGCATGCAGAGCAGAATTAGGCCGATACCCACTAATTATCAAAATCCAGAAAAGAGCAGTTAAATTCTATAACCACCTAAAAGGAAGCGATTCCCAAACCTTCCACAACAAAGCCATCACCTACAGAGATGAACCTGGAGAAGAGTCCCCTAAGCAAGCTGGTCCTGGGGCTCTGTTCACAAACACACCCTACAGATCCCCATGACAGCAGCACAATTAGACCCAACCAAATCATGAGAAAACAAAAAGATAATTACTTGACACATTGGAAAGAATTAACAAAAAAACAGAGCAAACTAGAATGCTATTTGGCCCTACACAGAGAGTACACAGCGGCAGAATACCTGACCACTGTGACTGACCAAAAATTAAGGAAAGCTTTGACTATGTACAGACTCAGCGAGCATAGCCTTGCTATTGAGAAAGGCCGCCGTAGGCAGACATGGCTCTCAAGGGAAGACAGGCTATGTGCTCACTGCCCACAAAATGAGGTGGAAACTGAGCTGCACTTCCTAACCTCCTGCCCAATGTATGACCATATTAGAGAGACATATTTCCCTCAGATTACACAGATCCACAAAGAATTCGAAAACAAATCCAATTTTGAAAAACTCCCATATCTACTGGGTGAAATTCCACAGTGTGCCATCAGAGCAGCAAGATTTGTGACCTGTTGCCACGAGAAAAGGGCAACCAGTGAAGAACACGCACCATTGTAAATACAACACATATCTATGCTTATTTATTTTATCTTGTGTCCTTTACCATTTGCACATTGTAAAAACACTGTATATATATAATATGACATTTGTAATGTCTTTATTGTTTTGAAACTTCTGTATGTGTGATGTCTACTGTTAATTTTTATTGTTTATTTCACTTTATATATTATATACCTTACTTGCTTTGGCAATGTTAACACATGTTTCCCATGCCAATAAAGCCCCTTGAATTGAATTGAATTGAATTGAGTGACCGCATTTCAGCTGTGTGTAATTGGTTGAGTCCCACCATGGTAAAGGAAGTGCAGCGGTTTGCCAACTACTACCGGAGGTTTATCCGGGGTTTTGGTCAGGTAGCGGCTCTCATTACCTCAGTGCTGAAGGGGGGACCGGTGCGACTGCAGTGGTCGGCTGAGGCGGACAGGGCTTTTGGTCACCTGAAGGCTCTGTTTACCTTGGCTCCCGTGCTCCCTCATCCAGATCCCTCTTTGGCGTGTATAGTGGAGGTGGACATGTCCAAGGCTGGGATAGGAGTCATGCTCTCTCAGCTCTCGGGCACGCCACCAAAGCGAAACTATGATGTGGGGGACCGAGAGCAGTTGGCTGTTGTAAAGGCTCTGAAGGCGTGGAGACATTGGCTTGAGGGGGCTAAACACCCATATCTCATCTGGAATGACCACTGCAATCTGGAGTACACCCGAGCGGCAAGGAGACTGAACACTCGCCAGGCAAGGTGGGCCATGTTCTTTATACGTTTTGTTTTCGCTCTGTCCTACAGATCATGTTACCAGAACGCTAAGGCAGACGCACTGTCCCGGATGTATGACAGAGGAGCAGGCAATGGATCACACTCCCATACCTCCGGCCTCTTGCCTGGTGGCACCGGTGGTGTGGGAGCTGCACGCGGACATTGAGCAGACGTTATGCACAGAGCACACTCCCCCCCCCCCCAGTGTCCAGCTGGGCGCCTGTACGTTCCGTCTGCTGTCCACGACCATTTGATCTATTGGGCCCACACGTCACCCTCCTCTGGTCATCCTGGCATCGGTCGGACGGTGCGTTGCCTTAATGGGAAGTACTGGTAGTCCACCTTGGCCAAGGACGTGAGGGTTTATGTTCCCTCCTGCTCGGCGTGCGCCCAGTGCAAGGCACCCAGGCATCTGCCCAGAGGGAAGATGCAAACCCTACCCGTTCCACAACGGCCGTGGTCGCACCTGTCGGTGGACTTCTTGACGGAACTTCCTACCTTACAGGGCAACAACACGATCCTGGTCGTTGTGGATCGGCTTTCTAAACCCTGCCATCTCCTCCCTTTGCCTGGTCTCCCTACAGACTGCGGAGGCCCTGTTCACTCACGTTTTCCGGCACTACGGGGTGCCTGAGGACAGAGTCTGTGATCAGGGTCCCCAGTTCACGTCCAGGGTCTGGAGAGCATTCATGGAACGTCTGGGGCTCTCGGGCAGCCTCACCTCAGGTTTCCCCCCACCTGAGAGTAATGGGCAGGTGGAGAGAGTAAACCAGGATGTGGGTAGGTTTCTGCGGTCATACTGCCAGGACCGGTCGGCGTTCATCCCCTGGGCAGAGATAGCCCAAAACTCACTCCGCCACTAAACTCTCTCTCTTCCAGTGCGTACTGGGGTATCAGCTGGTTCTGGCACCTTGGCATCAGAGCCAGAACGAAGCTCCTGCGGTGGACGAATGGTTTAAGCGCTCTGAGGAGACCTGGGACGCCGCCCATGTGCACCTGCAACGGGCCGTGAGGCGGCAGAAGGCGAGCGCCAACCGCCACTGTAGCGAGGCCCCGGTGTTCGCACCAGGGGACCAGGTCTGGCTCTCGACCCGAAACCTTCCCCTCCGCCTGCCCTGCCGGAAGCTGGGTCCGCGGTTTGTGGGGCCATTCAAAGTCCTGAGGAGACTGAACGAGGTATGTTATAGGTTACAGCTTCCCTCAGATTACCGTATTAATCCCTTGCGCCATGTGTCTCTCCTCAGGCCGGTGGTGGCAGGTCCACTCCAGGAGTCTGAGGTGCGGGAGGTTCCTCTGCCCCCTCTGGACCCGGCGTATGCCGTTTGAGCCATCCTGGGCTCGAGGCGTCGGGCGAGGGGCCTTCAGTACCTCGTGGAGGGCTACGGTCCAGAGGGGATGCTGGGTGTCGGTGGAGGACTTCTTGGACCTTTCATTGCTGCGGGAGGTCCACCGTCTCCATTCGGATCGCCCTGCGCCTCGTCCCCTAGGTCTGTGTCGGTGCGGTGCTGGAATCGCGCGTCTGGGGGGGTACTGTCGCGACTTCTGCCGAAGATCGTCCCTTTCTTTGTTCGGTCGCCGTCACCGGCCTTCTAGCCATCACTGATCCATTTTCCATTTGTTTCGCCTTTGTCTTACACACCTGGTTTCAATCCCCCAATTAAATGTTCATTATTTCACCCTCTGTTCCCCCATGTTTGTTTGTGAGTAATTGATTATTGTATTGTGGTCCGTATTTGAGGACTTGTGGCAATATACAACTTGTATTGTGACATACACTGCTCAAAAAAATAAAGGGAACACTAAAATAACACATCCTAGATCTGAATGAATGAAATTCTTATTAAATACTTTTTTCTTTACATAGTTGAATGTGCTGACAACAAAATCACAAAAATTATCAATGGAAATCAAATTTATCAACCCATGGAGGTCTGGATTTGGAGTCACACTCAAAATTAAAGTGGAAAACCACACTACAGGCTGATCCAACTTTGATGTAATGTCCTTAAAAACAAGTCAAAATGAGGCTCAGTAGTGTGTGTGGCCTCCACGTGCCTGTATAACCTCCCGACAACGCCTGGGCATGCTCCTGATGAGGTGGCGGATGGTCTCCTGAGGGATCTCCACCAGACCTGGACTAAAGCATTACAACTCCTGGACAGTCTGTGTGTGGTGCAACGTGGCGTTGGTGGATGGAGCGAGACATGATGTCACAGAGGTGCTCAATTGGATTCAGGTCTGGGGAACGGGCGGGCCAGTCCATAGCATCAATGCCTTCCTCTTGCAGGAAATGCTGACACACTCCAGCCACATGAGGTCTAGCATTGTCTTGCATTAAGAGGAACCCAGGGCCAACCGCACCAGCATATGGTCTCACAAGGGGTCTGAGGATCTCATCTCGGTACCTAATGGCAGTCAGGCTACCTCTGGCGAGCACATGGAGGGCTGTGCGGCCCCCCCAAAGAAATGCCACCCCACACTATGACTGACCCACCGCCAAACCAGTCATGCTGGAGGATGTTGCAGGCAGCAGAACGTTCTCCACGGCGTCTCCAGACTGTCACATGTGCTCTGTGTGAACCTGCTTTCATCTGTGAAGAGCACAGGGCGCCAGTGGCGAATTTGCCAATCTTGGTGTTCTCTGGCAAATTAAAAACGTCCTGCACGGTGTTGGGCTGTAAGCACAACCCCCACCTGTGGAAGTCGGGCCCTCATACCACCTTCAGAGTCTGTTTCTGACCGTTTGAGCAGACACATTTGTGGCCTGTTGGAGGTCATTTTGCAGGGCTCTGGCAGTGCTCCTCATGCTCCACCTTGCACAAAGGCGGAGGTAGCAGTCCTGCTGCTGGGTTGTTGCCCTCCTATGGCCTCTTCCACGTCTCCTGATGTACTGGCCTGTCTCCTGGTAGCGCCTCCATGCTGGGGCTGCTACTACTACTGCTGCTACTACTACTGCTGCTACGAATGCTGGGGCTGCTACTACTACTGCTGCTACTGCTACTAATGCTGGGGCTACTACTACTACTAATGCTGGGGCTCTACTACTACTACTACTACTACTAATGCTGGGGCTCTACTACTACTACTACTGCTACTACTACTACTGGGGCTCTACTACTACTACTAATGCTGGGGCTCTACTACTACTACTACTACTAATGCTGGGGCTCTACTACTACTACTACTACTAATGCTGGGGCTCTACTACTACTACTACTACTACTAATGCTGGGGCTCTACTACTACTGCTGCTAATGCTGGGGCTGCTGCTGCTGCTACTACTACTAATGCTGGGCTCTGCTGCTGCTGCTGCTGCTACTAATCTGGGGCTGCTGCTGCTGCTGCTGCTACTAATGCTGGGGCTCTACTGCTGCTGCTACTACTACTAATGCTGGATCTGCTACTGCTGCTGCTACTGCTGGGGCTCTACTGCTACTACTAATGCTGGGGCTCTGCTACTACTACTACTACTGCTAATGCTGGGCTCTACTACTGCTACTACTACTACTAATGCTGGGGCTCTACTGCTACTGCTACTACTAATGCTGGGGCTCTACTACTACTACTAATGCTGGGGCTACTACTACTACTACTACTAATGCTGGGGCTCTGCTGCTGCTGCTGCTGCTGATGGCTGGGGCTACTACTGCTGCTACTAATGCTGGGGCTGCTGCTGCTGCTGCTGCTGATGCGGGGCTCTGCTGCTGCTGCTGCTGTTGGGGTGCTGCTGCTGCTGCTAATGATGCGGGCTCTGCTGCTGCTGCTGCTGCTGGGGCGGGGCCCCACTGCTGCTGCTGCTGCTGGGGCCTGCTGCTGCTACTACTAATGCTGGGGCTCTGCTGCTGCTGCTGCTGGTAATGCTAGGTCTGCTGCTGCTGCTGCTGCTGCTGCTGGTGGCTCTACTGCTGCTGCTGCTGCTGCTGCTGCTGGGGGATCTGCTGCTGCTGCTGCTGCTGGGGCGGACGGCTGCTGCTGCTGCTGCTGGTGGGGCTTCCACTGCTGCTGCTGCTGCTGGGGCAGGTCTGCTGCTGCTGCTGCTGCTGCTGCTGCTGCTGGTGCTGGGGCTGCTGCTGCTGCTGCTGGTGCTGGGGCTCTGCTGCTGCTGCTGGGGCTGGTCTGCTGCTGCTGCTGCTACTGCTGCTGGGGCGGGTACTGCTGCTGCTGCTGCTGCTGCTGGGGCTGGCTGGAACGCGCTGGTTAACTCGGCTGCCGCACTCCCTGCTGCTGGGACGGCAGCTGCGCCATTGCTGGGGCAGCTGCTGCTGCTACTGCTGCTGGGGCAACGCTGCTGCTGGAATGCAGCAGCTAACTGCTGCTGGGACTTAACAGCAGCTGCTGCTGCTGCTGCTACTGCTGGTACTGGGGCTGCTGCTACTGCTGCTGCTGGGGCCGGTTGCTACTGCTGCTGCTGCTGCTGGGGCTGCTGCCGCTGCTGCTGCTGGGACGGGGGCTGCAGCACTGGGGCTGCTGCTGCTGCTGGACTGGGGCTGCTGCTGCTGCTGCTGGACTGCTGCGCTGCTGCTGGGCTGCTGCTGCTAACGCTGCTGCTGGGGCACTGGGGCTGCTACTGCTGGGGCGCTGCTGCTGCTGCTGGGGCTGCTGCTGCTGCTGCTGGGCTGCTGCGGCAACGCTGCTGCTGCTGCTGGACTGCAGCTGCTGCTGCTGCTGCTGCTGGAACGCTACTAACGCTGCTGCTGCTGCTGCTGGACCACGGCTGCTGCTGCTGCTGCTGCTGGGGCAACAAGCTGCTGCTGCTGGGGCTGCTGCTGCTACTACACCTGCTGCTGCTGCCACCACCACCAGGGCAGCAGCTGCTGCTGCTGCTGCTACTGCTGGGCACCGCTGCTGCTGCTGCTGGAACAGCAGGGCTGCTGCTGCTGCTGCTGGGAGCTGCTGCTGCTGCTGCTGCCAGGGCTGCTGCTGCTGCTGCTGCTGCTGCTGCTGCTACTACTACTGGGGCTGCTGCTGCTGCTGCTGCTGGGACTGGCAGCGGCAGCTGCTGCTGCTGCTGCTGGCTACTGCACTGGGGCTGCTGCTGCTGCTGCTACCACTACCACTGGGGCTGCTGCTGCTGCTGCTGGACGCTACTACTGCTGCTGCTGCTGGAGCTGCGGCAGCTACTACTGCTGCTGGGCTGCTGCAGCTGATGCTGCTGCTGGGGCAGCTGCTGCTGCTGCTGCTGCTGGGACAGCTGCTGCTACTGCTGATGCTGCTGGGGCTGCTGCTGCTGCTGCTGCTGCTGCTGGGAGCTGCTGCTGCTGCTGCTGCTGCTGGGCCGCTGCTGCTGCTAAGCTGCTGCTGCTGCTGGAGCAGCAGCGGCAACGCTGCTGCTGCTGCTGCTACTACTACTACTACTGCTGCTGCTGCTGCTGGGGCGGCAGCGGCGCTGCTGCTGCTGCTGGCTACGGCAGCAGCGCTGCTGCTGCTGCTGGACTACTGCTGCTGCTGCTGCTGCTACTACTACTACTACTGCTGGGGCTACTACTGCAGCGTTAACTGGGCTGGCAACGCTGCTGCTGGGACTGCTGCTACTGCTGCTGGAGGCTGCTGCTGCTGCTGCTGCTGCTGCTGCTGCTGCTGCTGGGGCTGCTGCTGCTGCTGCTGCTGCTGCTGCTGCTGCACCACTACACCACTACCACTGGGGCTGCTGCTGGAGGACACCACTGGGACAACGGCTGCTGCTGCTGGACTACTAGCAGCAGCAACGCTGCTGCTGCTGGACCACCACCACTGGGGCTGCTGCTGCTGCTGCTGGACTACTACCGGCAGCAACTGCTGCTACTGCCGCTACTGGAACCAGCAGGCTGCTGCTGCTGCTGGACCACTACTACAACTGGGGCTGCTGCTGCTGGGACCACTAGCACAGCGGGGCTGCTGCTGCTGCTGGATTACCACCACCGGGGCAGCTGCTGCTGGAACAGCACAGCACACTGCTGGGGCTGCTGCTGGAACACTGGACATTGCTACTGGAACAGCAGCAGCTGCTGGAACGCAACGCTGCTGCTGCTGCTGGACCACCACAGCTGCTGCTGGAACTAGCTGCTGCTGCTGCTGGGGCTGCTGCTGCTGCTGCTGGGCTGCTGCTGCTGCTGCTGCTGGGCCGCTGCTGCTGCTGCTGCCGGACCGCAGCCACTACTACTGCTACTGGGACTACTACGCTGCTGCTGCTGCTGCTGCTGCTGCTGGGGCACCACCACTGCTGCTGCTGGAGCCACGGCACCAACACTGCTGGACTAGCAGCGCAGCTGCTGCTGGAACAGCAACGCTGCTGCTGGGGCTGCACAGCATTGCTGCTGCTGCTGCTGCTGGAACTACAGCGGCTGCTGCTGCTGCTGCTGCTGGACTACAGCATTGCTGCTGCTGCTGCTGCTGCTGGACCACTGGCAGCAGCTGCTGCTGGAACTGGGGCAGCTGCTGCTGCTGCTGGACCACAGCAGCAGCTGCTGCTGCTGCTGCTGCTGCTGCTGGGCAGCAACGCTGCTGCTGCTGCTGCTGCTGGAACGGCAGCGCTGCTGCTGCTGCTGCTGCTGGACTACCACAGCAACTGCTGCTGCTGCTGCTGCTGGACTACTGGGGCTGCAGCTGCTACTGCTGGGGCTGCTGCTGCTGCTGGACTACTGGGGCTGCTGCTGCTGCTGCTGGAACAAGGGCTGCTGCTGCTGCTGCTGGGGCTGCTGCTGCTGCTGCTGCTACTACTACTGCTGCTGCTGCTGGGGCTGTTGCTGCTACTACTACTGGGCTGCAGCGGCAACACTGCTGCTGCTGGGGCTGCTGCTGCTACTACTACTACTAGGGCTGCTGCAGCAACTGCTGCTGCTGGGACAGCGCTACTGCTGCTGCTGCTGGAACGCCACTACTGCTGCTGGAACAGCAGCAGCGCTTCTACTGCTGGGGCTGCTGCCACTACTGCTGGGGCTGCCTTGCTGCTGCTGGAACGCTGCTACTACTACTACTGCTGGGGCTGCTGCTGCTGCTGGGAACTGGGGCTGCTGCTACTACTACTACTGCTGCTGCTGGACTACCACTAGGGCTGCTGCTGCTGGACTACTACTGGGGCTGCTGCTGCTACTACTACTGGGGCTGCTGCTGCTACTACTACTGGGGCTGCTGCTGCTACTACTACTACTACTACTGGGGCTGCTGCTGCTACTACTACTACTACTACTGGGGCTGCTGCTGCTACTACTACTACTACTGGGGCTGCTGCAGCTACTACTACTACTACTGGGGCTGCTGCAGCTACTACTACTACTACTGGGGCTGCTGCTGCTACTACTACTACTACTGGGGCTGCTGCTGCTACTACTACTACTACTGGGGCTGCTGCTGCTACTACTACTACTGGGGTATGCTGCTACTACTACTACTACTACTGCTGGGCTGCTGCAGCTACTACTACTACTGGGGCTGCTGCTGCTACTACTACTACTGGGGCTGCTGCTGCTGCTTCTACTGGGGCTGCTGCTGCTTCTACTACTGGGGCTGCTTCTGCTACTGGGGCTGCTGCTGCTACTACTACTGGGGCTGCTGCTACTACTACTACTGGGGCTGCTGCTGCTACTACTACTACTACTGGGGCTGCTGCTGCTACTACTACTACTGGGGCTGCTGCTGCTACTACTACTACTGGGGCTGCTGCTGCTACTACTACTGGGGCTGCTGCTGCTATTACTGGGGCTGCTGCTGCTGCTACTACTACTACTACTGGGGCTGCTGCTGCTACTACTACTACTACTGGGGCTGCAGCTGCTGATGCTACTACTGGGGCTGCAGCTGCTGATGCTACTACTGGGGCTGCTGCTGCTGCTACTACTGCTACTACTGCCTCTAATACTGGGGCTGCTACTACTACTGCTGGGGCTGCTACTACTGCTGCTACACTACTACTAACTACTAACACTAATGCTGGGACTGCTCTGCCAGGCCTTCTGTAGTCTGATAAGGGCTGTTATGTGGACAGTGTTAGTGAAGGAGAGAATGGTATAGTGAGAGAGAGACAGTGTCGTCTCTGAGTGTGAATATGCGTGCATGTGAGAGGGTATTCTGTACCGTGTGAGTGGGGCAAGGGGAGCTCTTGGACAGGGGTTGGGTGGTGTTGTGCTGGAACGTGATGGTGGTGGCTTCGTTGCAAGGCTCCAGGGTGGGGTCCTCGTCCTCTATTTCCATTCCCTCGCCGAACACGCCTTCGCCCAGATAGAGGCTCACTGGGTTGAACTGGTTACACAACTGAGAGGACAGATAGGATGAAGAGAAGGTTATGGGAGATTGCATTGGTTCATTGAATAACTAAATGGGAAATGCCTTGACATTTGATAGGTTTGTATGTTCAGCACGTGACTGACCGCTGCGCTGACGGTCGGTGCGCAGCAGAGCCCATGGCCCTGGGCCTGCAGGGCGCTGTGGATGTACACGTCCTCCTCGGTGTGTGTGTCGCACAGAAAGAGCTGCAGGAAGTCGGCGTGGTAGCCATGCAGGGCTGCCACCAGGGTACGGTCACAACATAGCTTCTGGAAGGAGGTCTTGGCATTGGCACTCCAGCTGCCCTGGGAGGAGAAACACACGGTGGGTTTCAGTTCTTCTCAGACCAGAGACTGTATGTATTAAGAGGGTGGGTTTCAGTATTTCTCAGACCAGAGACTGTGAATTAAGAGGGCAGGTTTCAGTACTTCTCAGACCAGAGACTGTATGTATTAAGCCTCTCAGAGAAGTTGTACTGATATAGGATTTGTTTGATATTATATGGACAGCGGGGTGGGGGGATATGATCCTAAATCAGTAATCATACTCGAGACACTTAATTCATAAATCTGGGTCCACGGAAGGTAGATTGTGTAAACAGTAGCGTAGAAGGTCTTACACCGAAAGGCTTGATTCCAGCCAGCGATGACGGGACTGCTTGTGCTGGGAGCTCTGAGTAACAAGACCTGAGGGGGATAGACAAAACTCTCTCTGTTACCACCTTGCACAGAGTAACGCATTGATCAACACATGGTGACATCAGATACTAGGGATACAAACAGTCACTTCCAATACCTTTCCTTCTCAGTTCTACAGCTGATGATTAGTGGGCAAAAGAAAGAAAACCATTGTTTTCATCCCAAATGACACCCTATTCCCTTTGCAGTGCACTACCTATCCAGTCCTCTCAGATCTAGACAAGATCTTAGACAAGTGCCTAAGGAGTAGGGGTCTAGGGTTCTGGACATGACCACAGGCTACGTCCCAAATTACACACTATCTATCCAGTCCTTTCAGATCTATGCCACGGGAAAGGGGTTGGTTGTGGACAGGGGATTTGTCCCAAATGGCTGGTCAATAGTAGTGTACGATATACAGGGTTCATACACATTTTCACGTTTGGAATTTCATGACTTTTAACCAAATTTGAACCAAACAACCAAATACGTATTATGCCTTTTGAAATCATTCGCTGATTCAATATATCAAAGATTAAATGGCAATGGTAGGCTACAAATCTTTATATTCAACCAGACCAAAAATGGACTTGTAATGTAACTTCGCTATGCATCTTAGCTAACTTAGAATAAGTGTTTACTTAGCAGGCTGACAAGCATCTATTGAGTTGCAATGTCCCCTACATTGGATGTCCAAATCAACTGGAAGTATCTACAAAACTAGTTTTGAAGCCACATAATCCAAAAGAAAGGCTAGATATATTTTCTTCTAAAATTACTGTTTACGATTCACATGATTCGATTCACCACAATTGAACCGAATCCCAACCAATACACAACGGCGTGAATTGTTTGTTTCGTCAAAAATGTAAACTTTCTATGTCCTTGTTCGCAATTGTTGTTGGAAAGTTTTTTGGAACATGACGAAAAAATGAATACATGCTAATAATAGGTTAACAGTTACCGAGCGGGTACAAGATATGTTTTGAATTGGCTACCAAGTTTATTAGTCTGTTCTCCATCATATTCTAAAGGCCTACCTGCTGCTGCAATGTCCGACTGTCCCTCTATCATAGACGCACTAAAGATCCTGGCTGATATGATAATGTGCCTAAATAAATTACATTAACAGACATTTTGAAATTAATTACCATTACTTTTCCAAAACGTTTCAGATTTGATCAATTCCCAAAACTTTTCCAGGACTGGAAAACATAATTTTAAAATAGTATGACTTTTCTAGGATTTTTATGACCTTACAAACCCAGTATATAGGAAATATGGTATCATTTGTTCACAGTCCTACTTGAGGAAGTTGAGGCTGCTCCTCTGGACAGTGGTGAGGTCTCCAAAGTCCACGTAGTAGACCTCTGCATGGGTGTTGTTGAGGACACGGTGAACCACCACGCGGTAGAACCAGATGCCCTGGGGCGCCACGCAGCACACCTGGCCTGTACGCACGTAGCGCTCCGGCAGACGGTAACGCTCCAACACCTCGGGACAGGTGTAGCAGCTCCTTGAGGGAGGGGAAAGAGAAGGTGGGATAGAGGGGGGACAAGAGAGCACCACCACATAGCATTCAGTTGCTTACACCCCTAGTCTCTTCTCTTTCATGTGCATTGACCTAAAAACACATAAGCTAGTTGAGGGTAACACAGTGGATGACTACTAGATATGAACAGTTACTGCACATTCATACCAAATAAGCCAATTGGACTACATGTAAAATCCCAGTCACTGAGGCAGGGAAGCCTCTCCTCCCTATCCCTCCAGTCCAGCAGAGGGCTGTTGTTCACCTCATCTCAATCATCATGTTCTCCAGGGCGCGGGCCTCCTGGCTCTCATCAAAGCGGATGTAGAAGTTCGAGGGAGACTCCACATGCTCCACCAGCACGGCCACCAGCTCCCGAAAGCCCCTGCACGTGGGGGCCCTCAGCCTCTGGCCCCGCATGGCGTCCGGGGGAATCACCGCCCCACGCCGACAACGCATCGGCAACGAGCCGTACATATCCACCATCTGAGGGAAGCAGCCATAAACAGAATATGTGTGTACATTCTTATGCATGTGAACAAGTATACATAAACACATTCTACACAGATATGGACCACAGTAAGACAGATTTTCCTGTCTGTTACACTGCAGCAATGGGTGCAGGCTTTCATTTGTGCCAAGCACGTACACACTAAATGTATTTTATCAGGACTTTGAGCGTTGTGTCCCAGGCTCCAGCTCACCTGGTAGAAGGTCTTGGTGGTGATGCGGAGCTCCAGGTCTTCCTCCAAGTTGGGCTTGGTCTCGCCTCCCTCTCCCTCCCAGGGAGACTCCCCACAGCTGAAGTAGTAGCCCGTACCTGACGGGTTCAGAGCCTTGACAGCCTCAACGGGGCCTTCGGGCTCCGCCGTTCCTACCACACAAATAATACCAAAGTGACATATTGAATGAGATCAGTCATGACACACTTAGACCCAAAAATACCTGTTTTGTTGAATCTTAAATGGGCAGCAAAAGTTATACTTTTTGGTTATAACAATGAGTTCGTAATCAGTCAAAATGTGATTGTCCTGAACTAACATGTGGCTAGGAATAAAGTGGATAGGTGTTGTGTGTGAGCCAGATATTTCCCTCTAACCACTGATCTAAGGTCAGATATTTGTTTACCCCCCTGATGGTTCATTTGAGGATTGGTAAAGGTGTAATCTGATCCTAGGTTAAAGCCAGAGGAGTGTAGCAGACCTGGTTGTTGAGGCTTTGTGTGTCCAGGGGCATTCTGGATGTCCATGACCACCCAGTGGTTGCCCTCGTCGCCCGCCATGGGCCGCAGGTAGAGCGTGTCGCTCAGGGCGCCCACCATCTCCGTGGTACTCAGGAAGCCACTCTGGACCACCGGCAGCTCCTCCCCAAACACCCTCTGGGGTCAACCGTGGGTCATAAGGGCAACAAAGGTCAGAGCAACATACAAGACACTAACAAGAAGTAATACTTGGTGATTTAAAAAACTCAAAAATGATTAGTCTTCATTCGGCATTGGTTAGTATGTAGGCATTCCAAAGGAAATGTATTTGATTAGTCAGTATACAATACCTTGAATTCTGCAGGGAGATCGTGGACGGACAGTCCCTCACTGTTTTGGGCTACAACCTATATGGAAGGTTCGTCGTGTTAGAATCTCTATTGTCATTAGATGGATTTGGTATTTAGGTGAAGACAGTATATGTCCCAAATGGCACCCTATTCCTTATATAGTGCCCTGGTCAATAGTAGTGTACTATATGAACCCTGGTAAAATTGGCCCTGGTCAATAGTAGTGTACTATAAAGGGAATAGGGTGCTCATTGGGATGCAACCAGTGGACTGACCTGGCGAAGCTTGGCCTTTAGTTCTGGACTGACAGTGCCCGCTTGCCCATTCTCCAGAATACGCTGCCTAAGCTCCTCCTCCAGCTGCAGATGCCAATCAACACAAGCAAAACATGACAAGGGGGAGGGGCTACAAGGCATTTGTTCTACTTTCCACTACTGCTATTCAGAAGCACATTCGATTCCCTTCTCTAAAAATCATGACTTTTGCCCTCTAAAGCTTCAGCAAAAGCACAGACCCAATATACAGCACAGTAACTTGGTTGTAAGCCTGATGTTGGCAGATCTGAATGTTACGTTGGCAGGCTTTGCACCCAATCAAAAACAAGATCACGGTGGAAACTATTTTTACGTGGCTGAACACACACCACAGAGCTACAGACAGCAGTATACACACCTTGATGACACACTTCTGAAACAGTTGTCCATCCTGCGTGGGTTCAGGTTCAGGCTGTGGTGTTGTGTAATCCATTGGCAGAGAGACCTGGTCCCCCTCTGGGCTGTTAAGGACTGCAGCCTCAGGGAGTGGCGCTGGTACCACAAGATTCTGAGTATTGGACACTGGATTCGGAGTACTGGACTCAGTGGTGTGTCTTTCTACTGGGACTGGATATATAAAACAGATGATTTTTTTAAATCAATGTGTACTGTACATGAACAGCAATCAATTAAATTCAACACTATATGCTTGAAATGGAGTTATAGCTTTCACTGTGGGACCAACCAACCTGAGTTTGTCTGGGTCATCTGCCTTACGATAGGCACAGTTTTGAAGGTCTGCTTCAATGGGAATAACGGCTTTATGGGTCCAGTCCTCCGTGATGCCACCACTGCCCCCCTGAGGGACAGCTGGGAGCCCATCCTGCTTTGTGTGACAGCCACCAGGTCGGCGGCCGCCGCCAGCATCTCGGCGATGGAATAGAAGCCGTAGTTGTTGACACGTAAAGGGAAGCCGAAGCGGCGGACGAAGGCTGTCTCCAGCTCCGATAAACCCACGGCCCCATGGCAGAGCAGCTGGTGGAGCTGGGCCCGGAGTTGAGCCGGCAGGGCCGGGGGTGCACGGCCACGCCGCGGCAGGACCATGGGGTTGTGATGCTGGTAGCGTGGGGAGAAGAAGCCCACACCGCCACGCTGAGCAGGGGTCTTCTTGGCACTGCGCTGCTTGGCCACCAACTCCACTATGCCTCTGGTAGTGTCATCAGCCACTGCTGCAGAATGGGGAAAAGAAGATGCGCTGGTGAAAAAAAATAGACCCCCCGCAAGGCAGGAGGGCCCACAGGCTCTGGGGACCCCCCTGAAAAAAAAAATCTGCAAAAAAAAAATCAACAAATAATGTTGGTTGGGGCCCCCTAGAGGAGGTCACCCCCCCCACTCCTTCCCAGATAGCATATGAACAGAACAGGTCATAAGCCAAGGCAAAAATGTTTAGAATTACATAACATTTGCTGTAAAATATTTTCGCTCAGCCTCAATGCAAAAAGGCCTTGCTCAGACCTTGCAGAAAACTACCTTGAAACTACGGTATGCCACTGGAGTAATGGGTTGATATGCTGGAGTTGATATCTGTGTTCTGGTATATTCTTCCTCTCCTGATACTGTGCATACTGTAGCGACCCGCACAGACAGCTGTGTGTTATGTGTTAGGCTAGGAGGTGATTGTGTTGTACTGACCAGTACCCGGTGTTCTCGGGGTCCGACATGTCAATCAACCTGCTATCTGCCAAACACGGGAATGCCTGGAATGTTCTGATGCCGGGCATCCTGGTGGTTAGCAGAGTGGCGTGGAGGGGGGGTTGGGCAGGGGGGTGGAGCATTGGAAGTTAAGTCCAGGTTCAGCCTTTGTTCTCTCTCTCTTACGTCTGGGCTTCCCAAGAGAAGGTCACGATTGGTTTGTGGGTTATCTGTTATCTTTTTGGCGTGTGCTACGGCCCAAACAGTAGCCTGTGTAAAGTTGGTTTAATAAACCGTCAATTCGCAAACTCAAGCCTCTGTCTGGACAATTGTTCATTTATGATCTAGTCAGGTCATTACATTGGTGTCAGAAGTAAAAACGTTGATACAAGTTAGCCAGCTAGCTAGCTGACTTATGTGGCTAGCTACCGTAGGTGAGAACAGGGATTGAGAATGCGTCGAGGGAATCCGAAAGTGAAGGTGGAGGTAGGGGACGATTATGGCCAAGGAGGTGCGTGTGAATGGACGTCGGGGGTTCTGTCTGAGGAGATCGCCAGGGCGTCGGAGCGCAGAGGCCGCTTAAGGGAGGACGTTAGAGCGATGGCGGCTGAAGCGGGCATGAGTGCTTCGTCGACTGTATTTCGCGCGGATTCTGGTGGGCGGACCGAAGTGGCGACGTCGACGCGGCGTGACGAGGAATCTGGGGCTCAGGATGTAAACAAACATGGCGGCGCCCAGTTCCCGGCTGCGTCCGTATCTGTTAAGACCCCGAAGTATTCCGGTAAGGCGGATTGGGAAGCTTTTCATGCTCAGTTTGAACTGTTAGCTCATTTTAGGGGTGGTCGGATGAAGAAAGGGCACTGCAGTTGGCTTTATGCCTCACGGATGAAGCTCTGGCCTGTTTGATATTGATTAGCCCCGAGGACAGGCATGATTATGGTGCTTTAGTGGGAGCACTGAGGAGGCGCTATGGACAGTGTGTACAGCCCGGGCTACTGCGCTCCGAACTGAGTAATAGACGCAGGCAGCCTGGAGAGCCTCTACGGGTGCTAGCTAATGACATTGAGAGCCTCTCTCGGCGGGCATATGCTCACATGCCCCCCTCAGTGCAGAGCGAGCTAGCACGGGACCAGTTCATACAGGCGCTCTCTCCTACGGAGCTGCGCATACAGACCCAGCTGGCTCATCCTGAGTCATTGCAGACAGCCTTGGAGATGGCTTTGGAGAGGGAGCTGGTGTGGGCTGGGGCTTCAGCTGGGGCTTTGGTGGGGGTGCAGGGAGACACACCCTCTGTGCGAGCTGGGGGGCAGAGCAGCCCGGAGCCGGAAAAGCCTGCTCGGGTGGCCGAAATGACAAAACTCATTCGGGCTGTGTCGCTACAGGCGGCACGAAACACAAGCCCTGGTCCCAGGGTCTGCTGGGGTTGTGGCCAGCCAGGCCATCTGCGCCGAGATTGCCCCATGTCCCCCAGAGCTCAGGGAAACGGCTCGGGGTCCGCATAGACCGGGTAGTGCGGACCCCTGGCTTTCTATCCCAACCACCATCATCTTCAGGAGGAGCCCACCGGCACAGAAGGGAAGCAAGGCTCCACTTCCCCCAGAAGCAGACGAGGGCAAGCGGATGGAGCCTGTTGTTGTGGTGGGCCGGACCTGTGTTGGGGATTTTTGTCATGTCCCTGTCACTGTGGAGGGGTGCCCTGCTCCGCCCTGGTGGACACTGGGTCCACAGTAACCCTGGTGAGGCCAGATATTGTGCCAGGTTGGACTCAGTGTGAGCCTACAACTGTGCAGCTCCGCACAGTCACAGGTGAGCTGGCACCCATGAAAGGGAAGGGAATAATGACTCTGACAGTAGGGGCAGGACTGTGCGTCATCCTGTGTGGGTGGCGGCTGTGCAGGACCCTTGTATCCTGGGGTTGGACTTTCTTAGGAGCACAGGCTGCCGGTTAGACCTAAATAGGGGCACACTGAGCTTCCAGGGAGGGACGGAAGTCACCATGGCCCCCCCTAAGGTCACATTCACTCAACCCAACAAACCCTTTACTCCAACAGTTAAAGCAGCAGAGACTCATGGCTGCGCCCCCTCCCCACAGCTGTGTGTGACTTTTCCCCAGTCCCCCTGTCACCTACGGCGGTGTGTTACATTCCCCAGCTACCTCCATGACACAGCCCTCTGTGAGCCCGGGCCGCAACCCCCAGCCCAGCTACCCCAGATGGGAGAGGAGAGGACACTGTCTGCAGTGAGGGAGATATGGGGGAGGAACTGTGTTGGTCTTGACCCCGAGCAGCAGGAACGGTTGTGGCAGTTGCTGTTTGAATTCAGAGACAGCTTTGCGTTGAGTGAGGAAGAGGTGGGTCAGACTCATCTGGTGCAGCATGAGATCGACACAGGTGATGCTCGACCCATCAAGATGCGTCCCCGCCGTATCCCGCTGGCACGCCAGGAGGCGGCAGACAAGGCTGTGTTGGAGATGCAGCGGGCAGACTTCATTGAGCCCTCAGACAGCCCCTGGGCGGCGCCAGTTGTCATGGTTCCGAAGAAGGGGGGCAAGCTGAGGTTCTGTGCGGACTACAGGCGGCTGAATGAGGTAACCAGGAAGGACTCATACCCCATACTACGTATCGATGAGTCGCTGGACCTGGTTAGGGGGTCCTCCTGGTTCTCCTCACTAGACCTCCGCAGTGGCTACTGGCAGGTGCCCCTCTCCCCAGAGGCCAGAGCCAAAACTGCGTTCTCCACTAACAGAGGACACTGGCAGTTCAAGGTCCTGTGCTTTGGCCTGTGCAACGCTCCAGCTACTTTTGAGCGTTTGATGGACAGGGTGCTGGATGGCATCCCCCGACAGCAGTGTCTGGTATACCTCGATGACATCCTGGCCCATGGCAGCTCCTTCCAGTCAGCCCTGGGGGCGCTACGGCGTGTGCTGGAGAGGGTGGCTGCCGCAGGTCTGAAGCTCCACCCCGAGAAGTGCCACTTCATGAGGAGAGAGGTGTCCTTCTTGGGCCACCGAGTGGGAAGGAGGGGATCAGCACCATGGAGGACAAGGTAGGGGCTGTCAGAGACTGGCCCACCCCACCGACCAGCGTCAGCTGAAGAGCTTCCTGGGCCTGGCCTCGTACTACAGGAGGTTTGTATGGGGCTTCTTAGCGTTGCTGCTCCACTGAACCGCCTGCTGCCGAAGGACAAGGCTTTCACTTGGACAGTGGAGTGTGAGGAGGCGTTCAACACCCTCAAACGTGCACTGATCGAGGCCCCGTGCTCGCCCCCTGACCTCACCTTGCCCTTTATCCTGGACACAGACGCGAGCAATGTGGGCATGGGTGGGGTGCTGGCCCAGGTGGGGCCAGAGGAGAGAGTGGTGGCGTACTTCAGCAAAACATTTGACAAACATGAGCGCCGCTACTGTGTCACCCGGCGGGAGCTCTTGGCTGTTGTGGCTTCCGTCAAACACTTTAAGTACTACCTGGGTGGTCTGCCCTTTACTGTAAGGACTGACCACTCTGCTCTCCAGTGGCTCATGTCTTTCAGAGAGCCAGAGGGGCAGGTGGCATGCTGGTTGGAGGAGCTTCAGCCGTATGACTTCACGGTGGTGCACAGGGCAGGGGCACGCCACTCCAACGCCGACGCCATGTCCCGTCGGCCCTGTACTGCAGACGGCTGCCGCCACTGTGAACGGAGAGAGGGACGGGAGAGAGAGCTGCGGGCAGAGGAGGGTGTCTGTGCCACAGTGTGTCGGGCGAGCGGGCCTGTCTGCTGCGAGCTGCAGACTGTCGACGTGGCTGAATGGCGGCAGCAGCAGGGACGGGACACAGACCTACAGCCAGTGCTACAGTGGGTAGAGCGCAGGTGAGGCCACCATGGGAAGAGGTGACAGCGCTCTCACTCGCGACCAAAGGGTTGTGGTCGAAGTTTGAGAGACTGCGGCTGGCTGATGGCGTGCTACAGCGGGCATGGAAGGAGTCAGCTACGGGAGAGGAGAGGGTGGCAGGTGGTGGTCCCAAAAGCATTGCGGGAGGCTGTGCTCCAGAGTACTCATGGGGGTGGGGACTGGACACTTTGGGGTCACAAAAACACTGCGCCGTCTCCGTCAGGGCTTCTACTGGGGGCAGCACAAGAGGGATGTGGAGGACTTTTGTCGCCGCTGTGACAACTGCACAGCGAGAAAGGGCCCCCAGGCCGCTCTCATGCTCAGCTCCAACAGTTCCCAGTGGGGGCTCCCATGGAGAGGGTGGGAGTGGATGTAGTTGGGCCGTTCCCCACCACAGACAGTGGAAACCGCTGGGTGCTCACGGCCATGGACTATTTCACAAAATGGCCCGAGGCCTATGCTCTGCCTGACCAGGAGGCAGAGACCATCATCGACGCCCTGACAGCGGGGATGTTCAGCAGGTTTGGAGCTGCAGAGTCCATCCACAGCGACCAAGGCAGAAACTTTGAGTCCCGTGTGTTCGCCACCATGTGTGAGAGGCTGGGTATGCACAAGACCCGCACTACTCCTCTCCATCCTCAAAGTAATGGCCTTGTGGAGCGCTTCAACAAAACGCATGGACAGCAGCTGGCCATAGTCTCTTCCAAACACCAGCATGACTGGGACAAGCACCTGCCTATGGTCCTCATGGCATGCCGCTCCGCTGTCCAAGACTCCACCTCCTGCACGCCTGCCCTCCTCATGCTGGGGAGAGAGATCCGCACCCCTGCGGAGATGGCGTTTGGTCGGCCCCTGGATAGCCCTCATGTTCCTCCGGGGCCGGAGTATGCCCGGAGACTCCAGGACCGCCTGGAGACAGCCCACACCTTCGCCAGAGAGCAGCTGGTGAATGCAGGTGTGAGGCAGAAAAGGAACTATGACGTGCACACCCGGGGAAGGCACTTTGTGGCTGGGGAGCTGGTCTGGGTCTACAGCCCCCTAAGGAAAAAAGGCAGATGCCCCAAGTTGGACAGTCACTGGGTGGGACCCTGCAGTGTCCTGGAGAGGGTAGGGAGGTTGTGTACCAGGTGCAGCTTCCTCCCAGGGGGAGAAAGGTGGCACTGCACCGGGACAGGTTAGCCCCATACAGAGGGCCTCTTTCCCCAAACCCAGGAACCCCACAATTCCCCTCTCTGGCAATGACATTCTCCAGGCACCCACCCTCAGGTGCCGCAGACAAGGCTCCAGACAGCCCACTCCCCTGTCTCCCCGTGTCACCGCGTGGTTCCCCAGAGCCACGGACTGTATTACCCGTTCCCGCTTCCTTGTCCCCCATATCCCTGCCTTCATCCCCTGGTTCCCAGGGGGGCACTCTGCGACCATCACGGCCACGCAGGCAAAGGAGACCTCCGAGTCGCTTCAGAGACTTTGTTTGTTCCCTCGGGGACGAGGGACTTTGTGGTGGGGGGGCTGTGTAGCGACCCGCACAGACAGCTGTGTGTTATGTGTTAGGCTAGGAGGTGATTGTGTTGTACTGACCAGTACCCGGTGTTCGCGGGGTCCGACATGTCAATCAACCTGCTATCTGCCAAACACGGGAATGCCTGGAATGTTCTGATGCCGGGCATCCTGGTGGTTAGCAGAGTGGCGTGGAGGGGGGGTTGGGCAGGGGGGTGGAGCATTGGAAGTTAAGTCCAGGTTCAGCCTTTGTTCTCTCTCTCTTACGTCTGGGCTTCCCAAGAGAAGGTCACGATTGGTTTGTGGGTTATCTGTTATCTTTTTTGGCGTGTGCTACGGCCCAAACAGTAGCCTGTGTAAAGTTGGTTTAATAAACCGTCAATTCGCAAACTCAAGCCTCTGTCTGGACAATTGTTCATTTATGATCTAGTCAGGTCA